>NC_037528.1:49428299-49441882 GCF_001531365.2 Cynara cardunculus var. scolymus
TTATCGGATGAATATGGCAAGGACCAAGAATCTTATCCCATAAGAGTGTGGACAAGTACCAAGAGTCTTACCCAGTAAGTGCAGACGACGACTCTTACCATGGTTAGCACTTACCGGGTAAATTATTGCATAAGATACCGTTTTGGTGGACTAAAATCATACCCGGTAAATAAGCGGTAGTGTTTAATTTTTCCGATAAGCACTTACTCGAGTAAGCGTTTGATGAACGACCCCTTATTCACTTCTGGCGCAATTTGAAGCAGTTGTATGATGTTAACAACTTGTCATTTTACTATATTACCCTCTGTTACGAAATCAGGATGAAGTTATTCCTCATCTAGAGCCCGGGCGGCTACCGTCTACGGTCGATCCGGATGCTGTCCTTGACAAAGGTAAAAGACTACCTCAACGACCTGTTCGAATCAGTGCTTGGAAGCTTGCGAAACTGGATTCAACCGAAGCAATGAAAGCAGGTGCTAAAGCTCGAGCTTCCTCCTCTGTTCTTCGTCCGCTAGCCTCTAAACAGAATCAATTCGATCCCGACCATTTATCGAGTAGCAACGTGAGCATGAAAAGCAGCCCGAATAGTTCGCATCACCGGTTTCATGACTCGAAAAGCTCGTATCCACCGAGTCGAGCCAGCCGGGACGATAGCGAAACTTGTGCTCATAGTGTTAGTAATTTGAGCAGTCCAATGCCTGCCAGGGGCCATTTTAATCCCATGTATCAGTCCTCAGGAAACCAATCTCCTTGGGCTAATAATGATCCACCACCTGTGCTGCCGCCCGCCATTGTGGTCCCACAAGCGCCAGTGGTGGCACCACCGGTGCGGGTCCCACAGGTTCCGAAAAGAAACGTGGTGATCAATGAAGGTGCCGGATCGTCCTCGGTGTATTGGGACCAAGAAGCAGGGCGGTTCGTGTCGGCTGCGACAGCGAAGACCGTAGGTGGTGGTGGTTCGTCCTCTCAGGCTTCAGGCACGGAGCTGACCTATACGGGTCAATCGATTTTCTTTGGTGGGCCTCCTGTGGGCCCTAGCGGGGGTGGTGGTCAGAGGGAGAATGGCAACAACACGATGACCACGGTAACGACGACGACGTCAAGTTATTATCAGCAGGGTAGATCGCAGCGGGGCGGGCAGCTTCCGGTGTTTGTTCCAAGTGAGCAAAGATTACATAGAGACATCTAACTTTTTAACCACCACCGGATTTGTTTCCTCATTTTGTAGAGTTGTTGCCTGAATTGTTTGACCTTGACTTTTTTTAATTTTCAAAGTTTGACCTGTTTTCCAAATTTTGTGCTTTATGCTTTTATGGCTTTTTTTTATTAACCTGGATATTCAATTTGTTATGTGAGCCAACTAATCTCAGGACGACCACCTGTTTTTTGGGTCATGTTTTGTGTTTTTTTTCTCTGTAAAATGGAATGTTTAGAGTAATGGCTAAAAAATTAAGATTTAGGTGATATTTGCTCCCATAGACAATAGTGGACGATTGCACCTAATTTAGAATTTCATTTTTTTTTTCTGTAAAAAATGTTATAATAATTAAAAATGTAAAATGACCATTTGGCCCTCGAAGTTAACGAAGGGTATTGACGATTGTTTGGTCCAAAAACCAAATCCGTGAAAAAAGTGTATACCACTAGGTAATCTATGTAATAAATGAAGTTTAAGGATCAATTTCATAAAAACTTGCATAAGGACCAATTCTATAATTTACTCTTAAAACAAAGATTTTACACCCGGGTGAATGGTTATTAGAAAGGAGGACTAAAACCATGAGAAAAATACATATCACAAGGAAATATATGTAATAATAAAAGAAGTCTAGAAACCAAATCCACAAATCATAGGAAGCAAATCCGTAATTTACTCAAAGTTCGATTCTTCTTTTCTAAATTTTGTGGGTTTTATGTTTTCATGGTTAAATATTTATGGGTCATGTTTAATGTGTTGTATGTTATTGTTATATTTTTCTTTCAAGATTGTATGAAAAAGAAAATGACAATAAATGTTTAAAACGAATAGGAATAAACTAGGCTTTTTGGCGTTCTAATTTTTATCTAACAATATGTTGGAACTCTTGATATCACGGTGTATGTGGTCTTTCCAGGATTGTGAAGATACTCCAGCCTGCGAGCCGCCCCAATGCATATGTTAAGACGTTGGATCCAAGAGAGATCAGTGCTGCTAAGATACTTGTCAAGACTTTGGTTAGATAGATACTCGTACACAAGGAGTTTCTCACCACCCTCATCTGAAAAACCCAACAAAGAGACAGGATTTTCATGTTTGTAACGAGTGAGCATGATGATCTCTCTCCAAAACTCAGGGTTTCCTTGACCAAATGCCGGATCTAAGCGTTTGTCGGCAACCATAACCTGCTTTCCAGAGTGGTTATTAGAGCCATCTATGTATGACAAAGACTTTAGAGAAACAAGGTCCCATGTACATGTATCACCAAAACAGTTTTAAGTTTGTGGATTCGACATTTGAGATAAATCACAACTTCATCACTGCTCTCTCTTCATCGCGGTTGCTGCTGTTGTATCTGTGGTCTCATTTAATTCAGACACTCCACCCACTGAAAAGGTAATCTAGTTTTTATTATTTTAAATCTATTTCAGGCGTTTTTGATCTTTTGAGCCTAAGCTCAAAACAACCATGCACCACCCTTGTGATTAAGTTTTGATATTTCTATCCGACTACAAGAGGGTATGATTTATAAAGATTGATTAAGGGGCCGTTTACCAAACACTTACCCGGTAAGCGTTTACCAATAAAATTTCACACTATCACTTACTTACAGGGTAAGATTTTAGTGAACAAAAACGGCATCGTATGCAACAATTTACCCGGTAAGCGCTAACCGTGGTAAGAGTCCTCGTCCTCACTTACCGGGTAAAACTCTTGGTCCTTGCATAAGTTGCACTCCTCTGGGTAAGATTCTTGGTCCTTACCATATTCATCATGTAAGTTAATGTGACTTGGTAAACAGTTACCCGGATAAGCGTTTGGTAAACGGCCCCTAAGTTTTGAGTATTAGAGTTATTATAGACTTGTATCTAATTCTATTAGAACTAGATTTAAGCCATGGATTCACAACAACCACCAAGTTTTTATCTCCAAAATTGCTATCCCCACTTGCGCCTCTAAATGGCACTCCAAACTTTAGCTCAGTGGCTCTTACCCCACTATGACTTGCTATACACGCCAATAAGAAAGTGTTACGCTTGATGACTCGAAAAGGTCGTATCTACCGAGACAATACCTAAACTTGTGTTCATAGTGTTGTTGGTGATTTGAGCAGCCCACTGCCTGCCAGGGACCATTTTAATCCCATGTATCAGTCCTCAAGGAAAACAGTCTCCTTGGTTGAATTAGGATGAAATCCAGCTTGAATTTTTTCATTGATGGAGGTTGGTCGAAATCGGTTTTGAGTTCGGGTTTGGTAACCCGTCGGGTGAGGATGTTGAAATTGTTTCAAATGAAGTGGTGCTTTGTCAGCTTTTTCACTTTTCAATTTATTTTGCTACTGTAACAAGTTTTTAATTTTCACCTAGACCCCTCATCTTATCTTGTACTTATTTCACACGAAATTTGATAATCTTGTAACATTTGATAACGATGAGAATACCTGTTTATAAAAGGTTTTCACAAAATGTTAAGAGTTGCAACAAGGTGAACGTTAACTTGTCCCGACATCCATGTCATCAAATGTAACATAAAATAGGAGAATTTGTAGTTATACTGATTGAGGAACCAGACAAAAAAATGTTTTTCGGTGATTAAGACAAATTTTGTTGCATTTTATCGGAAAGTTACCGACCACAATATTTTAAATCTTTTGTGTTTATAATTTCGTAATTACTCAGAAAAATTGTTGTGGCCGTGGTTTGAAATCATATAACTAAATCCCCTATTATCACTCTCGTTAATTGCTTTTTCTTCAATCCAAACAAAACCCGGTTCAAGTTTGTTAAAACATTTTTCATTCCCATTTTCAATCTGGTTTAATTTCTTCTTCCAAATCAATCGGATTTAATTCGATCGTATGCAATTGTTGACGGTGGCAAAAGGGAAGAACAAGAACATATAAGGAGGATATGATAGTGAATCAATAACGTTAATTGCAAATAACGTATAAATGGCGGGGGATGGAGATGCGCGAATGCTCGATCAAACGGCAACGTGGTCCGTTGCCATTGTTTGTGCGGTCATCGTCATACTCTCAGTATTGTTGGAACATATTCTTCACACCGTGGGACATGTAATTATTCTGATCCAAAAATTAAACATTTTTTTACATCTGTATATACAATCTCATACTCGTATCAATTATATCGTGAAGTTTTATTACAGGAATAATGAATTGATTACACCTTTTCCATCAAATTGTTCTTTCTCTTTAATTGTTTATCTGAAATGATGTAATTGATACGATTATGAGACGTTCGTTGATAATTCTTTTGATGACATATATAACATCATTTTGTTTTAGCTTCTGAACGAAAAAAGCGACTTGTTTTTTAATTCCTGAAATGATGTAATTGATATGGTTACGAGATAGTTATTGATAATTCTGCTTGTCGACATGCGTAACGCTATTTTGCTTTAGTTTCTGAACAAAAGACTTGTGTTTTTTTCCTGTAATAATGTATAATTGATATGATTACTAGACATTTCACTACAAGAAAATTGGTTTTATAGGACGCCTAGAATGTTTAAGTGTCCTAATAAAATACTCTTAGGACTTAAACTTGTAGGATCAAATCAAAAAGCGTATTATCTAAAAGTGTTACAATAGGTTTATAGGACGCTTCTAGGCATTTGAACAACTTTTTTAAGACACTTTTATAGGGAAGTATCATATTAGCGAGTTTATAAGATAAGTGAGATGTGTTTATATGACACTTTTATAAAATAGCTAACACGAACGACCCTTTATCTTAGAAGTGTCCAAAAAATTTGTTAAAACGTCTTATAAACCTATTGTAACGCTTTTAAATAGGACGTTTTATAGTTTGGTCCTATAGACATAAGTCGTATAAACTATGCTATTAGGATGTTTAAACATCTTATAAACCTAATTTTGTTGTAGTGTTTATTGATAATTATCTTGCTGACATGCGTAAGGTTATTTTGTTTTAGTTTCTCAAAAAACGACTTGTTTATTTGAAATGATGTAATTGATAAGATTACGAGACAATTATTTTGATAATTCTCTTGCTGACGTACATTTGATAATTTTGTTTTAGTTTTTGAAGAAACGCCATAAACCTGGGCTAATGGAAGCACTCGAAAAGATCAAAAACGGTATTTGTTAAGGTTTTTTTTTTTATCAACGTTTATCAGAAATCTGTTATCTTACGTTGGAATTGTATTTAATTGGCGTTCCAGAGCTTATGGTACTCGGGTTTATTTCGTTGCTTCTTACGTTTAGCCAGACGTATATTGCATCGATATGTGTTTCGAAAAATCTTACAAAGGATTTCTTGCCATGCAAGAAACAAAAATATGAAAAGGAGGGTGATATTATTGAGGAAGGTGACGGGGTTGAGAGAAGGAGATTATTATGGTATGAACAAAGAAGGTTGGCAGGTGGTAAACCAGTTGAATGCAAAGAAGTAAGAATCTTGTTTGATTTCTTGAATTACCCTTAGAATATGTGCAATAAAGATCTGTTGTCCCTAAATTATGTGTCCTTTTTTTGTCTACCAATCACATCACTGTCACAAATTTGGGTTTATTGGATACCAAAAATGTCCTAGTATGTCATTAGACTATTTTATTGGTGTCTTATTTAAAAGTGTTGTAATAAGTTTATAGGACGTTTTTGAACGTCTGAACAAATTTTTTAGGACACTTTTAAAAGTAAGTGTCCTACTAGCCTTTTATACAACATTATTTCAAAAAGTGTCTTATAAAACAAGTGTCCTATATAAATATATGTTTATACGACAAAAAGTGTTTTAAAAAACTTGGTAAGACACCTAAAAACATTGTATAAATCTTTTAAAATGCTCTTACATTGGACACATAATTGTTTGGTCTTATAAACGTAAGTTATATAAAGTATTTTATCAGGAAACTTGAACACTTAGGATGTCTTATAAATCCGATTTTGTTGTAGTGCGTGAAGCCACATCATTCATTTTTATTGAGGAGAGAGGATAATAAGATGAATTAACTAAATTTATATTAAACAAAAATAATGTTATGTCTTCAAGTAATTGGTGATATAGGAAGGAGACTGGGAATTTGGGGATAACAGATTTTTGTTCGAATATTTGAAGCTGCGGATGGATTTGCGAACACCAGATATAATGATTAATTTACGACCTCCTAAATTTACTCCGATGATAATATTTTTTGTAACCGTGACTAGGGATACGAGGAGATTATATCAGTTGCTGGATTACATCAATTGCATATCTTTATATTTTTCTTGGCATGTTTTCATGTATTTTATAGTGCAATCACGATGATTTGCGGAAGCATAAAGGTATGAATGGTTTATTCTCGTATATTTTACGATTGCTTATTAAGACTTAAGTTGATAGGACTGATCTTTTAATAATAAAAAGTTGATAGCATTAAACACTTGTGTATCATATGTACAAGTGTTAGAATAAGTTTATAAGACGTTTTTAGCGTCTTAACAAGTTTTCAGAATAATTTTGAAATGAAGGGTCTTATTAACTTTTTTATATGAGATTATTTGAAAAAAAATGTCTTATAAAATAAGTGCTCTATAAAAATGTGTGCTCATATATGATACTTCTTAAAAGTGTCATTTAAAAAAGCTAATATGATACTTTATTTCAAAAATATCCTAAAAAACCTAGTGAGACATCCAAAAACGTCATAGAAACTTATTGTAACATTTTTTATATAGGACATGCAATTGTTCTAAATCTTAAAGTTTTATAAAGTAGTCTATTATGACAGTAATAAATTTTTGATGTCTTGTAAACCTATTTTTTTAATACTGAAGTAACCGTCTTTGGCCGTTCTTACTTGTAACTTTTGCTAAAATTTAGCACACTCTGGTGCAGATACCCGTTGTTTTCATATTAACAAATACCACAATAAAGTTGTGAAACCACAAATATAATGGTTAATAATGTGCTTACTTAAAAGCTACGCTTTTGTTGAATGCAGACCCGCAAGTGGAAATACTGGGAACGAGATATTTTGCAGGAACATGTATCGCATGGTGGTATGATCATCGGTGTATTTGTTACTTGCATTGTTACGTTATTTGCAATATGATAGAACGAGTTTTCTAACTATTTTACTTGCGATTTCGTTGAAAACTAAGAATATATTTAAATGTTACTCAAAATCGCTAGTTACGACATACTTTAGTGTTTTTTCTGTATCAAATATAATGGTTGTTTTTTCACACGTTTCTAAATTTAAAAAGGCAAAACTGTATATGGTACTTAAACTTCCTTTTATAGTGATCAAAAGCCTATGATTACCCCATCTCCAGGATGAGTGATTTTGATACCATCGGGTTTTGTTTAAATTAGTATAGAACGTTTTTGGACGTCTTAACAAGTTTTTAGGATTTTTTTTAAAATAAAATGTCGTCTTAGCTATTTTAGATTACACTTTGGAGAGTGTCCAATGAACACATATTTTTATATGACGTTTGTTTTTACAAGACATTTTTTTCAAATAGTGTCATAAAAATTAATATGATAATTTATTTCAAAAATGTAGTAAAAATCTTGTTGAGATACCTAAAAGCGTTCTATAAACTTGTTGCAACACTTTAGAAAGAACGTTTTATTGTTTGGTCCTATATATTTAAGTTCCATAGAGCAATCTGACACTTTCACGTTTGTGGCGTCTTATAAACTCAGTTTTGTTGTACCAACAACTGTTGTTCCAAAAAAAATAAATTAGTACCGGTTAAGTCAAATATCACCAGTAAACAGTAGTCCTTTTGAAATAAACTACTCACTCTTTTGTTAGCTTTAGTATTTGCATATTATTTTTAATAATCTTGGTATATGAGGGAAGCTCGTTTAGGAACCCAAAATTGATTAAGAACTGGGAACGACTCACAACCCGACGTGAGTACCTCTTCACTCCTCAGGATTAATGTTCATCATCAATAAATTTTTTATGATGAATATGGATGTATTATTCATCATGAATCACACATTTCATGATGAATATGTTACAATATTTATGATGAATAACACGTCCATATATTTCTCTGATGAATACTCCACGTGTCACATTGTGGCGGTTTCCGGTTTCTTAATCAATTTTAGGTTTCTAACGCAACTTGCCCCATGATATATGATGTCTTTGACCCAACTAATTTATGAGATTCATGTCATGTTGATGCATAGAGTCATTAAAATACCGGCTTGCAAAGGAATTATCTTTCGTAAAACATCACACCGGTGCTTTCACCCAAACTCCAACGATGTTTTACATTGTAAGTAAATCATAACCAGGTGTTATTTTGCCGTATTTTAGCAAATAAATGATTAGTTTGCTAATATGCGAGAATTATGATGGTTAGCAACTCGATCACATTCAAAAAGTCTTTCATTTCAGGTTTGCTTCTTTCGGCAATTTTTTATGTCTGTTCGTAAATCGGATTATTTGGCTATGCGTACTGCTTTTTTCTCGGTGAGTTCAAGCTTAAGGCTCTCGGCTAGGTAGCAGGAGCAACTTTTAATTTATTATGATTGTGCAAAACTTTTGTAACTTTGAATTTATTTAACTATTAATATCAAACTCAATAGTTACAATTTGATACGCATTTTCAGGCCTGGGGCCGGGCCTCTCAAGCCCATTTTCAGTGAGGAAGAAAACGACCCTAGGGTTGAAAAATGGTCCAATCGGGCTTTTTTATGCCAAACTTTTTTAGGCTTTTTCTGGTTGGGTTTTTTGGCCCGGGCCCAAAATTTCGGTCTCATTGAGCTTTGATGCCTGTCCTTGACCGTGCTTCAGGCTCACTAGGCCCAAGATTTTTCGGGCCCGACTAAACAAAGCTTCGGGTTGGGCTTTTTATCCATCTCTAAATATGTATATATTTTTTATACTGATTTTGTTCGAATTTTCGTATATAGGTTCATCTAAGTCCTGGGAGTCACTTCAACTTTCAAAAGTATATAAAGAAGTCATTAGAAGATGATTTCAAAGTAATTGTAGGAATCAGGTAATTATTCATCTATTTGCATATTAGTAATCGTTACAAAAACGTTGATGTTGATTGTAGTTCACACGTTTTCTCGGTTTTATCTTATTATGAGACATTTTAGATATTTGCTTATTATAGTCAAATATCTTTATTAAATTACGTGTGAACTGACCATAACTTTTAAAATAGAATCAGTTCTACTTTTTTGTTTATAGTTCGTTGTAAATTAATGATTTCATGACAACTTTGTGACGGAATTAGATTACAAATAATAATAAAAACTCGTTTGCTCTTATTTTTCATATCGATCTGACCACGTTTTATGACAATTCCAGTCCGTTATTATGGGCTACTGCAGTCCTCTTTCTTTTTGCAAACGTTGACGGTAAGACATCTATCTTTTGTATCGTTAGAGGATCAATACGGTTTTCTAATCATTGTATTTGGTTTGACGTATTATATTTTCTTTTAAGAACATCATAGTTGGGAACATGAAAATGGCTATAGTAGTTGACAATAACGCGTAAAATTGCCGTTATAATTATTAACTTGTATTTTTTTTTATGAATTCTTGTCAACTACAGTTGTTTTTTTGCATATATGAAAGTATAATAACTGGTGAATACGTTCAAACCAGATATAATGATTAAAAATGTTATTCGTTGTATCTTAACTACTAACTGTTTAGTAATCGTTGGTAATGTTTGCAGGAGCTCGTGCTATGACTTATCTTTCTTTATTTCCCGTATTCGTAAGCATCTTTTATCTTCTATTGTTAATCGTCTTATTGGATAAATAAATTCATCATTTTTTAAATATTTTAAAATAATCCAGACATGTGTTTTTTTGGTGTGCTCAAAGTAAAAAGAACATGACGGGGAACATGATTTCCAAACCCGGGTTGACCGAGAATCACGTGAGACCAGCCTGTTTTCGTGAGACATATGAAAACAGACTGGTATCACGTGAACCCAACCTATATATATAATAAAAAGTTGAGAAACATTAGGAGTATATGTATTATAATCAATATAACCGATCTTCGATGATGGAAAACTTGTAAAAGGGATTACAATATTGGTTTAATTGTTTATGGAGAAACTTTTGATGATATAACAACATGAATATATAAAATTTCAGTTATTATGTACTGTAATTGCTATATTTGTGTTTGAAGTAGATTTCTTTGATGAATAACTAATCATTGATTTTGCTAAAGATTATCTTAGCCGTTGGAACAAAGCTTCAAGCAATCGTGACACAAATGGCTGTTGAAATTCAAGAACGACAATCTGTGGTACAAGGGATACCGATTGTCGAACTCTCCGATCGACACTTCTGGTTTAATCAGCCGAGATTAATTCTATATCTAATTCAACTCACACTCTTCCAGGTATTTATTTGCAAAAACTGTAGCGTTCTTAAGATTTTATGATACATGTTTTAATAAACGACGAGTGAATCAGTCTAATCGTTGTACTTGCTAAGATGCCAAAAAAAAACGCATTGATTAGAATGTCGTAACGTGTGATGTATTTTTTTTGTTCTGCAGAATTCATTTGAGATAACACACTTCTTTTGGATATGGGTAATCGTATTTAATTATTCTAATACTTTTTCCATTCGGTTTTAATGAATACTGCTTGAGATGTTTTTATTTCTCGCAGTATGAGTTTGGACTCGATACTTGCTTTCATGAGAATCCGGTTCTTCAGTACGGTAGAGTCCTTATAGGGTAAGTTTCGAAGCCGTTCTTAATGCGTTCCATTACTTTTACTACATAGCATACGAACTTTCATCGATCCCTATCTAGTCCACGAGGTTCAAGTTCGTTTCATATGTTAAACTTGACAAACCTATCGAAAAGCAGGCTTGGCCCATAATTGCGAATTGATGTTAGAGTCTCACATCAACTAAACTTGGACCATTTCTTATTAATATATTTTAGAACCTCCCTTCTCTCCGAAAGGGCTTTTTTGGACAGTAATCTAATGAGGTTCCATATTCTCACTTAGTATCAGAACCATTAATGCTCATTCTCGCATGGTATCTGTACTTGTCTAGCCCTCTCTCGACCCTTTTGTACAATGTGTTTTTCTAGTGTGTTGCCTTGATTTTGGATTATTATTATTATTATTATGACGTTTATCGACATTTTATTTGACAGAATTTTCGTACAAGGCTTATGCAGCTATAGCATACTTCCACTCTATGCCCTTGTTACTCAGGTAATTTCGTATATTTGCTAAAATAGAAAAAAGAAACTACTGAAAGACGATATAAACTTAAAAGTTTTGAGTTTGGACTTGTTATTCCCTAATCTATGATAAAATTTCGTTCTCTTTGAATGTAGTTTTTAGTCTTTCTAGAATCATCTAACGATATGTATCTTAATTGTTACGTTTTGGTTGAAAATTTTAGATGGGTTCGACGATGAAGAGGTCTATTTTTGATGATCAAACATCGAAAGTTCTCAAGAGTTGGCATCAAGGTGCAGTGAAAAAGGAAAAAAGTGTGCATGGTAAAACAAAGACTTTAGGGAATCCAACCGAAGCACCAGCAGGTGCTCCGGGCAAGGGTAAGCCGGGTGATATATCGAGATCGGTATCCTCAAGACAAAGTGCCAACATTGTTGCGAGCGTTGACATACCCGATGATAAGACACCTTCGTAAAGGCGACCACAATGCATCCATTAGGAATCTCTATGTGTAGATGTTCTCGTGTGATTTGCAAAAGGTTTTTTTTTTTCTTGAAACGCAAAACGCGATTTTAAATTACAGATGATAAACTTTACCAGTTGTTTCAAGTCTCGTGTTTTGCCCCTGAATTACTATAAGGCTACTTATTATTATCTTTTCACTTGGGATAAACTTTATAACGCTACAATGACTTGTATAATAAAGTTGTATATTTGTTTAATTGGTCGTTTTATGGTTCAATTGGAAATTCTATTGCCTTTGCATTATGCTTGTCTATGGTTCGCTTGGAAATTGTTTGGCCTTTATTATGCTCGTTTATGGTTTCGATTGCATATTTCGTTGTCAGTTTGTGTTGGAGTAAATTATATCAAAATAGAACCAACTTTTGACTATGCATTCTTATTATGGAAAAGTGTCTACGTCTTTGAAAACCAATTCTCTGACCTTTTCGTTTTGAGAGGCCAAAATAGAACCAAGTTTGTTTGTGTTACTATAATGGGAACATGAATTTGGTCAATAAGTTCCTTATTTAAAAGTTGGTTCTCTAAAATAAAAACGAAAGCATAATTGCTTTCATTTTACTGCAGTTTTCCGTTCACATTTTTTATGGTTCAAGATTCGTTTTTTTTTTCATGCCTAAAAAGTATGAGTTAGTTGTAAGATTTTTCTAATAAAAACTAGTTATGTTCGATTATGTGATGACGCTTTTTAACCACGATTAGTTATATCCCAATTAAAAGGCTGATGGAAATCAATATTTTCCCCTCTCTACAAAACACTCAATGTTCAAAAGAGTAAACTACGTTTTTCGTTTACGCTTTGAGAAGAGAGGTAGTTTCCTTCTATAGTAATGTGTTGGTCGATGATGGTGATACATGAAGTCCAAGATGGTTGCTGTTGAACGGGAAGGGAGTGTGGGTCACCATGAAAAATGGGTGAGTTAAGGGGTTCATGGGGAAGGGGTTTATCTATACTATGTTATAAAATATTTGACAAAAGTTTTTAAAAATCATTTTTTTATGTATGAAGTACTGTTTATAGATGTATATTACTTAGAATTCAAGATTACAAATAGAATGTGCATGAGTACATCTTATTAAAGCTTCATGTTTGAATTCGTGTAATGAACTGCAGATAAACACAATCAGATACATGATAAATATCATTTTGAATATAAAAAATCTAAAATATAATTAAGATAATAATTGATTTCTAACATAATATTTAATTATTATCTTAAAAATTATTTTATTAATGCAGAAATAAATTAGTTTGTTGTTAAACTTTAATTAAATTATAATAGTAATTGAATTGAAGAAATTACACAAAAATGAGAACTTTTAAATAGTTAATTTGATACTAATATCGATTATTTTTTTTTTAAATTTATATTTCACTAAAAAATAAAAACATTTTCGTTTTGTCAAAACATTATAACATCGATAGAACCAAAATATAAAACGAAACATTAAAAACAAGATATATTGCATGAGTACTCTTCTAATTTAATCTATACTATATTATAAAACATTTGGTTAAAACTCTTAAAACTCTTAAACTCTTAAAAMCTCTTAAACCCGTTCATCTCTATCCGATTTCATCCCATATCTGAATTCGTGTAACTAACTGCAAATAAACACAATCAAATACAGGATAAACATCTCATTTTAAATATAAAAAATTTAAAATATAATTAAGATAATCATTGAG
>NC_037528.1:49443247-49472526 GCF_001531365.2 Cynara cardunculus var. scolymus
GTTCCAACAAAATAAATAATTATTATCTTTATAAAAAAATTATATTATTAAACCAAATATAAATTTATTTCGTTATTATACATAAATTAAATTATTAAAAAATTGAATTAAAAAATTACACAAAAAAATGAGGAATTTCAAATAGTTAGTTTGATACTAATATCGATATATTTTTGTCAAATTTTTATGATATCTTCAAATATATATTTTATTCAAAAATAAAAACATCATCGCTTTCTCAAAATCACATAAAGCCATATTATAACATCGACTGGGATAAATAATAAAATAAAATATTATAATCATGATGTATCTCGCTGCATTGCGCGAGTACGCTTCTAGTATAATATAATATAACTTATTGGTTTTAGATTTAATTTATTATAAAATGCTATAAATAATGTATTAAAAATAATATATTTTATTAATTTGTAGTTTACTCTTTATAAAAAATTGAATAATATCCGTCCCCACAAATTAATACCCGAAACAATGAAAAAAACAGCCCATTTGCCACACATAATTTCAGTTTATCCCTTTTTTAAAGATGCTTCAAAATTGGAGGGATTGTGAATTGTGATGTGAATTTGGTACCATCAGAGTGGATAGCTTGGGGTTCTTGTCTTTTTTCACTTGGCCATGGCTTCTTTGCAGAAAATAAGTCCTTTGATTCCCCCCAAACCCATAAAAGGGCATCAACAGTTTCAGCAAAATCAAGCATTTTTGCCCTTACCCATTTCGAGAAGATCAGCAATTTTGATATCTGTTCTTCCATTTACCCTAATTTCAAATCCCCAAGAGTCCGTCGCAAGAGAAAGACGCAATAGAAAGGCCATCCCTCTTGAAGATTTCCTCACTAGCTGTTAGTCAATTACCAATCTCTCCCTCTCTCCAATACATACATACATATATACATATATGTATGTATGTGTGTATGCACACACACACACACACACACAATTCTCTTTGTTTTATGGTCTTTTATGAGGGTTGTCTTTGAAATGATGTGGTTCTTTTGTTACTGCTAATGCTCTTTCTGTATTGTGAAATGATGTGATTCTTCTATCTAAAAATTGAGTAAAGTTGGATCAAACTCCCTCCCCATTAAGAAGAATCCAAAATTGATACAACTTTACTCAATTTTGGATTCTAAAAGTGAATATCTGAACAGGAAAGACCAATGCAGCTTTAATTGTGGACAGGGAGTTTGATTTTTCAGTTGACCCTTTTGCCCTTTTAGGTTATTGAAGTAAAAGCAAATAATAGGTTCAATCTTAGAAACTTATATATAGAGGCAAGAATATGATGAAATGATGTAGAACCTTTTGCAAAATTGTGTGCCCCAAGGGAAAATGGGTGTCTAGTCCAGCTTGCATGCGCCTCGACTAAACTTATGGGACCCTGAAGATAACAGCCAGGAAAATTCTCTGAGGAGGCTCGAACTAGCGATCTATGGGGAGGAGCCCCAAGTGTGATCTTTATTTGCCAATTGAGCTAGCCCTCAAGGTTCCATTATTGGGTTGCCATGCCTGAAGGCGTTTTAATGGGGACCTACTTTCGTTTTGCAAGTAAAAGTTAATTACATCGATAATATACAAAGGAAATTCGTGTTTTTTTATAATTTTTCTTGAATTTGAAACAGCTGATGGACTGAAATACTATGATGTTGTTGAAGGAAAGGGTCCCATTGCTGAAAAGGGATCAACAGTTCAGGTTTGTATCGAGCATTAATCCTTGAACTGAGTTGTGATTGCGGTTGGGGTTTGGGTTCGGATTCGGATTCTCAGTATCATTATCCTGGCTTATGGTTTTGTGCAGGTGCACTTTGATTGCGTTTATAACAAAATTACTGCAGTTTCGAGCAGGGAGTCTAAGATTTTAGCTGGAAACCGCACCATTGCACAGGTTTGTTTCTGCTTTTTCGTTCACGCACTTGATGCGCTTGCGGGTTTGGTAGAAGCATTATTTCTTAATAGGGAAAATTTGCATGAAATGATGAAAACACGACTTACTTTGGTCCGAGTCCTATTTTTTGCAACCAACTTACTTTTAAAACCTTCATTTTGATACCTCAGTTGTGACATCTCAAACACTTAGGTACCTGGTTTACGTATGAGAATGCATGAAAATGCGTACTTTGGTTCGATTCTTGTTTTATGTAATGTATTTTGGTCTAAATGTTTTGAGATACCAAAATGAAGGTTCTGAAAGTATGTTACACAAAATAAGGATCGGAGCAAAGTACGTTGCATTTTCATGCAATTTGCCCTTTTTGTTATACGAATTACTTGGTATCCGCTATTCTTCAACTCGTAAAAGATTATATGTGTTGACTTTGAGATCAAAGCTATAACTTTTTGTAAACTAGAGTTGATATGAGTTTTTTTACATCTAGCACTAACATAATCATGATCAATAGAATTTTTTTTTTCTTGATTAACCTGGATATCCAACCCGCTATGCGAACCGACTAATCCCAAGGTGACCACCTACTTTGCGGGTAGCCCCGAGTCACCGCATTTGAATCTCTGTGGCCACAAGGGGATTTTTGTTCCTCCTTGGATTTGAACCTGGGACCTCCAGACACTTTTGACCTTTGGAGCTCAAGCTCAAACCAATCAGACACCACCCTTGTGGTTGATCAATTGAATTTGTCATAGAGTTTATAGCAATCTCGAAGATTCTCTTGAAAATTGAAAGAATCCAATTCGATTTTCAAGGTTCAAAATTGACCCACTTGACCTAAAAAGTCAACTTATTAGATTCTTTCTGGTTAGGATATACTGAGCTCGTTTGGTTTGGTTTACTTACAATGACACTGTGACATGGGTATTTCGGTATTTTGACATGTTTTTTTGGCCTTAAGTAGCCTTACGTGTTTAAAGTTGGAGCTCCCCCGGGAAGGGAACGAAAGCGTGATTTTGTTGACAACCCCAATGGTTTGTTTTCCGCTCAAGCTGCACCTAAACCACCTCCAGCCATGTACACCGTTGTTGAGGGGATGAAAGTTGGTGGAAAGGTGGTCGTTTAGCTTACTTTTCTTATCTTTATTCTAATTTTCTCTAAATTATTCATTTTTGCTACTTGCTAAAATTAATTATGTTCGCAGAGGACGGTGATTGTTCCCCCGGAAGCTGGGTATGGCAAAAGAGGCTTGAATGAAATCCCGGTACATCGTTCTTTTGACTTTTCTATATTATTTGTGTTGGAGTTTCACATCTGCTAGACCGTAGCCTTGGACCCCCTTTTATCTGTATACGTTGGAACCTTTGTGCTTTCTATAAAGGCTGTTTTGAAGAGTAATCTGTTTTCACATATTTTTTAGGCTGTTTTTTTGTCTTTTTCTCAAAATCTTACAAGTCTTATCAACCTCTTTATGGATCATACTCACTACTCTGCGGTGGGTCCTTTGGTTATATAACCTTCTGACAGATCGAAAAAAAAAAGTTATTCCATGATCTTTTGACAAGTTTGAGAATGTCATCTTTTAACAGAAGAATGTCACTTTCATACACAAGAATGACTAAAAACTTGTTAGAAGGTACTAAATTTAAAAAGCACTTCTCATAAGCCACTCGGTGAATGTTGGGTGTTGTCTAATGATTTTCTTGTTTGATTTCTTTGCTTATATCATGAAAAGATTTGTATATGGTTGAAATTCCCATTTTACCCTTGTGATCTTCGAACGACTAAAATAGCACATTTTTATGATGTAGATGTTGAACCAAATAGACATTTCTGATCGACTTAAGCAACATTTCATGCATGTTGACATATATTTCGTATGATTTGGTTGAGCAGCCTGGAGCGACGTTTGAATTGAATCTTGAGCTATTGGAAGTGACACGACCCGAAGGAAAGTAGTTTGCTTTTGGGGAGAGGTTGCAAGGGTAGTTTTGGTATAAGAGCAATTTTTTTACCAGAAGGCTATTTTGTAAAGTGTATGAAAAGCTTTGTAACATGAAGTTGTACATGGCATTACATTACATTACAAAGAATTATATGTAACATTTGTATTTATATATCAATTCCATTTTGATTTTGGAATGCATCAAAATGCAACATATAGGTTTTTGGGAATTTATCAAGGATAAAATCAGTATGGGTTCTATTATTTCGTCCACATTTCGTCCACTTGTAAATCATATCATTGTATAAAAATGTAAAAAGATATGCGTAATCAGTTTAATTAGGTGTAGACATGAATAACATACATTTTTGACAAGTGAAGGAAAATATTCAGGGGTTGTTTGTTTACCTCTTAATAGTTTTATTAAGAGACAATCTTTGAATCGTTAAGAGATGAATTTTGTTTAGTAAAAAAAATGTCTCTTAATGATTCTAAAACCCTCTAAATAATTTTGTATCATGGATCACCATCAACCATTAAACGTCTTAATTCCATTATAAATAATACTCTTATAATTATATTTCATTTTACACTATATCATGAGAGTCTCTTAAATCATTCGACATCAAATTGTTAACAACTGATTTCGTGTTCCAATTGACGCTTTTCTACTTACATTGACAATTTGGTATTAATATGATACATGTGAATATACAAACGAATTAAGACATTATAGATTATTCATGTGAATATACAAATGGAACTATGGAAGACTTCCACTTTTTACTGCAAAAGAAGACAAAGTTTGCTTACGCCTTAAGTACAGTATATATGAATCTCCGCCATAGCTAGGGTTTGGGTTTTACCTTCAAGTTTTATTAATCCAACTCAACACTCACGCAAATGGACACTTCTTTGAGATATGGTGGAGATTCCAGCGCTCTCAGGATCGCCACTAAGAACAATCCTCCTACGGTGAAGTACGCTGGAGATGTCAGCGCCCTCAAAATCCATGTTAAACAGAAGCTCCGTATCGATTCCAACACTCTACTTCAGGTCACAAATTCACATCCTTTTGTTTGAAATACACCTTTTGATTGTTGTACTAGCAGAATTCTTTTCAGTTGTTTAATTGATTATGTTTTCGTTAATCCGGATGAGTTCGGAATATCTGTTTCGGGTTTTTATTTTTGTATACGAGTAATTGTTAAGATTTCTTTGTCATTTTAGAAGCATTGGCGTTCATGTTAAACGAATCAGAATCAGTTCTTGATTCTGTCACATTTTAATTAATTTGATAAGAAGGATTTAAGAAACTGGTTCAAATTAGGGATTTTGATTGCAAACCCCCCCCCCCCCCCCCTTTCCCCCAAAAAAAGAGAAGAAAGGAACGTTGTATTGAAAATAGGCATGCTCTACTCATTTTGCCTTTGTTTTCAGTTCTGAATCTTTTTAAAATGTTGAAGTTTCTTTTTGGTATTGAAAAATTCTGCTTAAATTACTTTCTTTTTGATGTTTTACTCCATCGGGTTGGGTTCCAGTGAGAAGAAGAGTTAAGGTGAGAAGCGTAAGAAGGTATTTCAACCCTTGTATGCACGTTAGGATGAGATGCATCAAGATGAGATGCACTAGATCAATCTTTGTATCAAGCGTGATTCATGGGTGGGTTTGAGATTAAAGGTGATCAAGGGTCCAAATCTCTTCTTAAACTTCTCACCTTAACTCTCTTTTGCCTTACTCCATCTCATAAAATTTAGTACTTCTTTTATAATCTAGAACATTTTATATTAGTTGCAATCCTTTTTTGAGAAAAAAGACAAATTCAAATAAAATGTTTTTAGGGAGAAGAATTGAGTTCTTTCTTAAATTGAGGGAGATGGAAATGAAGTTCAATTGTAAGATTGATATCAGCATTGGATTGAAAATATAGTTGAACGTAAATTATTTTGTAATGACATCAATGGATGCATATTTAAATTTGAAATTCGTAATGTCGTGATTAACTTGAAATGTTTTAGATCATAATAAATGCTTACAACTTTTATGAGATAGAATACAATGTTGAAAGATAACTCAAGCATTATTCTTAAATTTTGAAAGTATATGTGGGGGCGGACCCACTATGGTGCATACGGTGGCGTGGGCAACCGCCTCGTTTTTTAGGGTCGTGAAAGGTGCCACCGTATTTTTTTGTTGGATGCAACCATATATTTCTTGAAACTAAAATAATAACACAATTTTCTGTTGGTAGAGTTCCAGGTGCGGATCCAAATCCCATTGGTATTATTTTCTTAGTTTTTATCTTTTAACTTCAGGTTTATTATGTTCTTGAATTTTTTTGGGATAAAAGACTCCAACACATGATGTCACATACAAAAAGCAAGGAACTAACCAACGGATGAATGATGATTTTGTAAAAAATATCCATAGCTTCGTTTTTTATAGTCAAATACTGCCACCATTTGAAAATTTTCTAGGTCCGCCTCTGATTATAGGAAAAACACGAGTTTCTGAAACTTTTTGCAAAAATGTTCATCTGTTTTCATGTATGGTGTTCTTTTTCGATGATATTTGCAAGCTTAACGGTTAATGGTTAGAAAAGTCGATCAATCCTCTAATTTTTAGGTGCATTGATAGTGTGCAAAATAAATCATCCCTTGATTGTGTTTCGTTTTTATAAAATGTTGTGTAATAGTATCAATTTGTAATAGGTCCCATGGGATTAGTCGAGGTGCCTGCAAGTTAGCCTAGACACCCACGGTTACCCAAAAAGGCGTACTAGTTGTAGCACATTAGTGTGTATTTGTAATAGGGCCCATGGGATAAGTCGAGGTGCCTGCAAGTTAGCCTGGACGCCCATGGTTACCCAAAAAGGCCTACTAGTTGTAGCACATTAGTGTGAATTGCTGGGATGTATGGTCTTTTCGCATGATTGGGTACCTTTCTTTAGCTCTCTAGTTAGTCGAAGACACAATTTTTTTCATATGATTTGTTTTTCATATGCAAATTTCGTTTTTTTGTTAGTGGCTATAAGAAACATTGTTTATCCTTTTGGCATACAGTAAAGACAGGCAATCGATTTTACCTTGATACTTTATCTTGAATAATATTCATAGTATGATATGCTTATATGGTATAGCGTAGAGGTTTCAGGATCAAATAACACTCTTGGTGCTGTAAAGTATACTAATAGGGGTGCACCCATTCCGACAAAAGTTTCACCCTCTCTGTGTGGTCGGTTTCTTGGTTGGCTGGTTCTCTAAGAAAAAGGAAACAAAATGTTCTATTTGGTTCTTTACCAACTAAATAATACTCTAGGGGGCATTTGATTTGATGGAACGGTTTGGAGGGATTTGGATTTCGTGGAAGGATTTGGAATTGGAGGGATTTGGAATGTTTGATATGTTTGGGTTTTAGGATTTGGAATGGAATTGAATTCCTTTCTTTATAAATTATTTGTAAAAAATTATAAATAATTATAAACATGATTAGATTACCTTATTATTAATTGATTATTGGAAAACAAACGTTTTTAACATATTTTAAAGTATTATTATATACAAATCCTTCGAAATCCCTTGAAATCCCAACCACCCCCATGAGATCTCAAAATCCTACTTTTGAGGGATTTCAAATCCTGCAAATTCTACAAACCAAACATGGGATTGGAATGGAATTTGATTCCAAATCCCTCCAAATCCAATCCTAAGTTTGGTTTGCGGGATTTGGTGATTTGGAATTGGATTTCATTCCGATCCCACGTTTGGTTTAAAGGAAAGTCCACAATTGAAATCCTGGGATTTCAATAAATTCTTGTTCATATACAAGTTTTAGATCAAGCTTGCACATTCTGTTAACTTCTAATTTGCTGATGTTGCAGCTTAATGGAGAGCTTGATACAGGGAAAGGGGCTCCGACATTCTTTTGTGCACTTGTTAGACACTTCTATCCTGATGTATGTTACCTTTTTCGTACTTAAGTTGACTATCTTGAGCAATTAAAATTCTTTATCTGTCCTAATTCCCATTACGTTAACACTTCTACTTCCTCTATATAGCTGTCAGCTAGTCTTGGAGCTGGATTGCATTATGATAGAAATGACAAACTCCATTGCACCGTGCGTGGGAAAAAGGCGTATCCAGTGGCATCCAATCGGTTTGTCAACTTTGTCCTCAAAGGCCGTTGTGACATTGACAAAGAGTTGGAGGTGGGTGTGTAACTTTATGCTATAATTTAGCAAACTAGCTGATAAGCTAGTTGTTTGCTAATGAGTTGGTTGATAGACTAGTCATGCTTGGTAAAAACTAGCTGATAAGCTTAAATAACAATGTAAAATGACCTAAAGGACATGTTGAAATATTAATTGGAAAAAAAATAAGGGGCATAATTGGGGGAAAATGGAAAAAAAAGCTTTTGGAGTTTATTGAAACGGTACTTCAAGTAGCATTTCAACAAGCCCTTATGGCTAACCAAAAGAGACCTTTTCAATAAGGTAACTTGTGGTTGCCAAACTACCAGATTTTGTCCCGCCACCCCACCTCAATTGTTTCAAGATTTGTAGTATAAAATCATAAATAACTAATTTTCAACCTCCAAAACAAAAACTGTAATCAATTTGTAAAAGTTGTGTGATCTCTTAAACAGCCAACACCAAATGGAGCTCTCGAGTTGGTATGGAACATTCTAGATTTCCAGAAGGATCAAGATGTAAGGCTCAAGGTTGGCTATGAAATCGTTGACAAGGTATGAGTGCCTCTTGCAAGTCAAGTTTGTTTCTTTGCTAAACTTTTATACTAAAGCAAGCAGCCCCACTTCTGTTTTCAAGCTTTGTTACGTTCTTTTACATACCTTCTTCGTGTTCTATTTTCTTAACCAATCTCTATTGTTGCCATTTACTTTCTACATATTGAATGGTGTGCATTGACCACCTCTAACCCCTGTCATGATAAATAAATGTGTCTTCTAACACAAGAATGCCTCTAAATCTGTCAGAAGGTTATTCTCCTAAATAA
Organism: Cynara cardunculus var. scolymus; assembly: GCF_001531365.2. Lineage (NCBI taxonomy): Eukaryota > Viridiplantae > Streptophyta > Magnoliopsida > Asterales > Asteraceae > Cynara > Cynara cardunculus. The sequence continues at coordinate 49,452,110 of NC_037528.1, forward strand.
CCTCGTGATAATAAAGAGCCTTTGAATGCCATTATACTACTAGAGTTATTTTGCATCATAGGATATGTAGAGGGTTAGTTACAAAAAACTGAAACACTACAAAACTGATGAGGTTCGTTTCGCTTTTTCTGTCAATTCTTTTGTAATCTTTGTAATCTCCTGTTCCTTTTTTTCTTCCTTTTTGTGCAGATTCCGTATGTACAAATCAGGGAAAACAATTGGACATTTAATGCGGATATTAATGGAAGATGGAATGTGAGATACAACCTATGAGACTAAGAACTGATTATATTGTTTTCTAACTGGCCAGATATCAGTTGCAAGAAAAAAGAGAGAGAAATCGATGTGTAGGTTTGTACTGAATTTAGCTTTTTAGTATATGCTTTATATTTATTCACAGTTATCAAGCCTTAGTCGTTTGTTGAAAGCTAGCTAGTGAACTTTTGCCTTTGTTATCGGTATCTAGCCAATGGGTAACCAAAGGGTCATTGGCTTAATGATACCTGGATTATCGGTAGATACCAATCTTCTTGGAGGTCAAGGGTTCAAGCCTCACGAAGCGTGAGGAGTGTGCGTACGTTTTGCCGTGTAATATTACATATATATATGTACACACACACACTCTCTTCAAATCTAGAGAATGGGTAGACGAGGGTGTCTATTGGCTGGTGAAAACGGATTTAGATCATCTCTACGGGCCAACTATAAGAATCTGTTGATGGTTGGTTTGTAGATTTGAACGAATGGAGCTATTTTGATGGTTCGAGTGTCTTGGGAGTCTCTGCAGCACTGGCCTAACGGGTAAGGAGATGGGTATTTTTGCAGGATGAGTGTCTTGGGGAACACAAAGTCGTCTCTATATGAGTATATGTTAGCTTTCACATTGTAGGTAAGCTATCCTTATTTTGTAGGTTGAGTTTAAATAAAGTTAAAAAGTTGATGAGGCTTTACCTGTTAACATATAATCTTCAGGGTAAGTTTATGATTTAGGTGGAAAGTTCATGGGCTTTTCTGGTTATTCTCTATTTTGTAGCGGGTAACGAAACGGGTAGTTATTCATGTCATAAAACTCTTATCCATATCCATACTCTACCCACTAAGATAGCGGGTAAGGAAACAGGTAATGGATAAAGATCATTTTGAACTACAATAATATCGTTAAACATCAACATATAAGTACAATATAAGTTCATAAACATAATCTTTATTTTATATCTAATTTGTTCCAATAAACATTGCAACGTCATATATTATGCGAAACGACATTCTTGCCAAGGTTGATGGAGCGACATAAGTTTTGAGAATCTTTGAACAACCATAAATTAGCTTGAAAAGTCCTCGCAAAGACTTCTGTGCCAACCCTAATTTCGGAGGATCTCAGGTGAGGCTAACTAGGGGTGAACAAAAAACTGTCAACCCACGAAACCCGCCCAACCTAACCCGCTAACAACCCAATTAAACCAAACCCGTCAAACCGCTAAACCACCAAGCTGCTAAACCGCCAAACCGTTAATTAGGAGGGTTGAAATTGGGTTAGCATAACTTAACCCAACCCAAACCGCCAACCCGCCGCTAAAGTATATTTTTTATATATAATTATATGTATATATATATATGTGTGTGTGTGTGTGTGTGATATTTACAAAAATTAAGGAGGTGTTTGGGAATTTGGATTGCTTATAACCTTAAGGTCTTAAGCCCCTATCCCAACAAGGCAATAACCCTTTAAGCCCTTAACCTCTTATGTGTTAACCCAATAGAAATATAAATTAGAAACACTAACCCTACGTCCTTGCTTAAAGTTACGTCTTTCTGAGTTTCTTCTCCATCACAAATTCATAAATTCAATTTCCAAAGATTCCTCCGTTCCACGACAAACCCTCTGTTGGTCCGTCCCTTACGGCCTTAGCCAGTTAGCCTGACCGTCAACCTTCCGTCCTTGACGTGCCGAGTCTGCCGATTTTTGGATGATTGTAATAACTAATGACCTTGTTGGGTATATTTTTAGTATTATTTATCATATTTCATTTGCCAATTTTATGAGTTTTAGTAACCCGTCAACCCAACCCGCAAGGGTTGGGTTGGGTTATACTTTTGAATGGGTTGGGTTGGGTTGAGATTTCTCAAACCGCCACAATTGGGTTGGGTTGTAAAAATGTCATAAACCGCCCAACCCAACCCGTGTTCACCCCTAAGGCTAACCTTCAGAGTAGCCGATAGCTTACCTGGAACGTGTTATATCGAGATCTCATAATAAAGTAAAAAATAAATAAAATACTAACTTTAAAAAATAAGTTAAGAAATCAAACAAAGTCTAATAAAGTCATAAAAATGTACATCGTAATGCATCATAACCTTCCTCAAGAGATCATGGCACACATCTTGCGTCACTCCGCTGCTATGGCAATTAGCATGGTGTCAGACCCCTGTTTCGCATAATAACACGTCTTTTAGAACCTTGGTTCTATTGACGGGCGGTTTTAGTCTTTGGTCAATCAGAGGAATACATAAATAGTCCAGGAGGGAGAGTATAATTTCAGAAAGCCTCATACTTAGCCCCTACAAATCAAAATCTTTACATTTTAGTCCTCTACATGTTTCATTAGACAGTTTAGCCCTTCTATTTTATTATACTTATTTTTGTATAATTGTATTGATGGTGTGACAGATGATGACTTTCATCATAAAGTTCATCGATCATCTAAACATATAATCACCAAAAAAGCAACATGCTCATGTGTGATGTATGAATGGTTTGTTATTTATGTGAAGTTTGTTTCGATGTTGTTTGGCATGTAAACTTTTCTTACCGATCAACTTTGAACTTGATGATAGAAAAAAATACATGAATTTGATAGATTCAAATCCATGTTTTATCCACTATTGATCATTATATATGTTTGTAATTATGATCTATAGTTGTCTACCATTATCATCAGATATAAAACAATGTATTGATTTGAATTCGAGATTTTTCTACTATCTCTAATTGAATGTTAATTTCATATTTTATGGCCGTTAGAAATCTTTTTCTTAGTATGTGTCAAATAAGATGAAAATTTCACACAGATGTGATGCAGTAAAAATTTTCTAATTATAATATAAACATAATCATTTAAATATATTATTCTTAAAATACTTGTTATAAGAGTGGAAAGTTTGGGGTTTGACTTTATGTCTCTGATACATATGATTTACCTCCTTCATGATGATCATAAGACCAGTACGAGAGATTAAGAGGTTCCAGAAGGTTACATCATATTATTATCGGGCTAATAATGCATAGGTATTACGTTTGAATAATATGTTTGTGTAATTAAATAATTTAGGAGTATGATTTGGTCGTCTTTTGGTAAGGTTTTTCAATCCAAAAAAGTTGTACACGAGAACGAAGACATATGAAGGTTTCGTCATAACTATATACTCTTTGTTATGAAATGAAGCAATTATGATTTGTGTGATGTTGGTGCAAAATGCATGATGCGGTATCTATGTTGAGACGTTTGCATACGCCAATTTTCTTGTAACCAGCAGATTCCTAGACAAAATCACCAATGCCTTTTTTGGTTAGAGAGGGCACTAAGAGCCTAAATTCATAGACAAAGTCGTCAATTTTCTTTGTTCGTTCTTTATTTATTGAGACAAAATTAATGGCTTGCTTTTTGTTGCCAACGAGCTAGTAATCTGTCTCTTGATCTATACCCTTCTTGTGACAACAGAAGAGAAGGAATTGTAGTTCTCTCTCATTTTTGCCTTTGACTTGGTCAGAGCAAACAAGATGCTCCCACTACAGTTTCGATCTTTATTACCGTACGCCTCATGCTAAATGTTTCTGTCTTAATGAAGTTTTATGTGACTACGAGGAAGCAAAGCTACGAAGCTTTCAAGCAAGCTTTTCAAGAGTTGCCTCGTCCCTCATTAGATGGCAAGACAGGCTACCACATTTCTACTTCTTTTAGGAGAATCATTTATGTACGCCTTTTCTAGGCATAGGCACTTGGAGTCTATGATGCTTTCGGTAAACATATATATATATATATATATTATAGACCCAACTTGTAATGATTAGTGCTAGAAACACAAATTGTCATTACTTTGGGATGTTCCAAAACAAAAGTCAGTATATTTATGCTGAATCGTAAACAATCCTTAAAGAGTAGTATTGTCCCAATTATTTGTATTTCTTATAATGGAAGACAGGAAGTTTATATCAATTTCGATTGTGGAGAAATCATTATCGTTATTGTTCAGAGTTAATGAGCTTTAATTTTTTTGTAATTTTGTTAAAAACTAACCATTAAATTTGGTAAATACACAAAAAATCGCTGAAAACACTAAAGATAATGAACTTTTTAAACATTCGATTTGAAATTTCATTATAAACAAATCATTATAATTCATAAATACACAAATATATAACCGCATACAAAAGTTGATGGATTTTTATACCAAGATTAATGAAAAATATTCCTAAAAATATTGCATGTTAAAAATACATATAAATATTTTGACAAGATAGATAGACAAATAATACCAGAGTATTTTTATTGAAGTCTCATAGATTCAACGATACTGTAGTTATGGATAGATCCATTCCAATCTTTTTGGAGATTAATGATTCAAGTCTCGTAAAATATAAGGATTATAGAGGGAGGTTTATGGGAAAACCCTAAAAAATGAAAAACTGAGGACATGGGATAACCGTTCATCTGGACACAATGCACATGTGTATACAAGTACTTGAAGTTGTTTCTTAATTTTTATGCATGTTTGCATGTTATGCACATGTGTATATCGGACAAATTGTGTGCATGTTATGCACATGTGTATACCGGACAAATTGTTTACAAATTACTATATGCACACTTTTCAGATGAAAGGTTATGAGAATGTTCCTTAGTTTTTCATTTTTTTGCGGTTTTCCGTGAATCCAATCCGAGGATTATACATGTATAAGTAACATATTTGTATTTTTTGTGCTGTATTTTTGAAATATAGTTAAAACGGTTAACAACAACTTCATAAATTATATATATTTGAAGACATGGTCTTGCTCATGCTCATGCTCCTTGACCCCACCACCAATCTCCAACCACCACACCTATGTCTCCTCGTTTCAGGATTCTCGGTGGTCTAGATTCATCCACGGCGACGCCGCCACAACCAACGCCGGACGATGACTACGAAAACGTCAACACTGAATTCATTATCTTCATCGGCCTCGCCATCATCCTTGCTTCTCTACTTTGCATCATCGGCCTCAACGCCGCTCGCTGCACCTGGATCCGGAGGTTTTCCGACACAGTTATCACCGGTGGGATAGATCACTTCTCGTTGCCGGCTGCCAAGCTACTGAGAAGTATTCCGAAGCTCACCTACTCCGCTGAATCCATGGCCGAGAAATTCTCTGATTGCGCCATCTGCCTGGCGGAATTTGTGGTGGGAGAGGAGATTAGAGTTTTGCCGCGGTGCGGCCATTGTTTTCACGTCGTGTGCATTGACAAATGGATCGGATCTCACTTTACATGTCCGTCGTGCAGGCAGAAGTTGTTGAAGTCGACAAGGTGTAATTTGTGCGCAGATGAGGTGCCTGTGGCCGGAGTTACCGGAATTCAATTTACGACGGCCGGAGAAACAAGTGTTACGATTAACAGGTTTTTGTCCTAGCTCGATAATTAACCCTATATTAATCTATTACAATCCGTAATTAGGGTTAAATATTGTAAATAATTTAATTAGTTATATTTCCCTTATGAATTACTTGTACAAAAATTGTATTTGATAATTTTTTTTATCGTTAAACTCATTTATAGTTGACAAAAAAGTAAATTTTATTTAATTTTGCTTTTGTTGTTATTTTAGATAACCGGCTTTTAATTTTGAAATTTAAAATTAAACAAACTTTACTTTCTTCTATTTAGGACCCGAGTTTGAATATCATTAGTGTTATTTTTTTAGTTTTTAGCTTTTAATTTCAAATTTATTATGTTTCAAAAAAAAATTTATAATAAACACTTGAACACATGACCTCACATATGAAAACAATAAATTAAACAACAGACTAATGATTATTTTATAAAAAAGTATCCTTATATTTATTTATTATAATCAAATATGTTATTCTCTTTCTTTACTCTGGAATAGCTCGGTCGAACATATATGTCTCCATTGACCCCCTCATATTTCCTTGTAGGTACTCGTCACCGACCAATTTTGGTTAAATCAAAAGAAATTATGCGATAAAAAATGATATAAAGACGTTCAGGATGAAATTTTTTCAGGGTGATAATTCTGGGATTGTTGGTTATCAAAATAGTTAGACTTGCTCGTGGTTCGGACTTGTTTTAGATAATTTACATGGATTTCATATAATTGTGTTGTAACACCCCAATAGCAGTCAAGGGATACCCGTTGCTAAGGATGAGAAACGCATGTACTAAAACACTAGACTACATATATCTTTTATTTATCACTTGACGATATTTTTGTCCATAATCTTTCAACATCTATATGCTTATCTTGTTCACCTGATATATGATCTTAAGCTCTAGCAAGTTCATGATTTCCCGTAAAACATAAATCCCACTTTCGAAGTAACAAAACATGATCTTGCACATAGTTATTTGATTTTTTTTACATAATCAGTAATCATAGAGTTTGTGAGGCCTAGTGGTCTCCAAAAGACCATTCATTGTTATTTTTAGTACATAGCCAAAATAACACATTGGTAAAGAACATGTCATCTACATCTTCGAGACTCAGGCACATGTCCCATGCGTCAACCATGTCTGTAGTTATCATTAACACTATACATTTTGTATATACTTCGAAATTGTTTTACTCGGTTAAATAAATTCCACATTCATAAATATCATTAATACACAAATATATATAGGGTTGGGTTTCAATGAGAATGAGAGTTAACGTGAGAAGAATAAGAAACGATCTCCACCTTGGATGCACATGATGATGAGATGCACCAGAACAATCCCTTTATCAAATACGATTTATGTGTGAGTTTGAGATTAATGGTGATCAAGGGTCCGGATTTCTTCTCATACTTCTCACTTTAATTTTTATTCTCACACGATCATTTTCTTTTATATATATATATATATATATATATATATATATATATATAAATATGTAGAGGGATGTTATTCTACACCCTTTGTCATTCCTACACCCTATACAACCCTCATCTCAACCATTCAATTTTTAATCAATTAATTGTTTCCTAATATAAAGTATTAATCATAATTAATAAACTCTATTCATATTCCATAAATATTCAAATCATAATAAATGAACTCCAATCATTTTCTATAAATATCTCAATTAATTGGGTTGCAAAGGTTGTATAAATGCACAAGGTTATAAAAGAAATATACCCTATATATGTATGTATGTATGTATGTATGTATGTATGTATGTATGTATGTATGTATGTATGTATGTATGTATGTGTGTATGAATGTAAGTATGACTGACCGGGTAAGCCTTAGGTCAATGACTCCCAAGTGTAGGTGGTTATTTTGGTAATTTTCATAAACATAAATAATTGAAATCCAAGTTCAAATCACATTTTTTTAAGTGTAGGGCCTTTCTATAATTCTATGAAAAGTTGAACGACTGAATTCGAGACAAAAGTTCTTTGTTATAAAGTCCAGGGTCCAAACTGTAAATTTTAGAAACTATATACGATTAATGCTGGGCTAGAAATCGAATTCACAAAAGTCCAAGGCCAAACTCTACTTGGTAGTAATGCAACTATGTTATTCCGCAAAAGCTTTCTTATAAGAGTCGTTATTCTTATCTACGGGGTAAAATTCTCGTTTCCTTGCACTATCACTTACTGAATAAGGGTTTTGACCCTTGCCATATTAATACGATAATGACCCGATAAACGATTATTTGATATGCTTTTCGTAAATGGCCCATCAGTGACCATGTTAAAATATTCGTAAAAACTTAGGAGCTGGTTCAATTACCTTATTGGGTAAACAAAACAATGACAAGGAATCTTATCCCATAAAATGAATTACAAGAACCGAGAGTTTTACTCAGTAACTTAGAATTACAACTCTTACCCGGTAAATGTTTATCATATTGTAAATGCTCACCATCAATCCGTTTTGATGGCAATGAATATAACTACATAAGGTAAGTGAGAGTAGTGACTTTTGTCGGTAAACACTTGTCCAATAAACATTTGATAAATGATTGCTTAATTCACATTTTATAATATATAATAAAAATTAAAATAAACATAAAAAACCCTATCAAAACTTAGGAATTCACATCAACAAATGTGCAGATTTCATAATCAATCTTTAATGTTTAATAGTTAGTTTTTGTGAAAAAAAAACGAAGGATCCCAAAGAAAACTTATATTGTGGAAATCCCATTGCAGCCAAACATACCTCATCGACCTTCACCAGTTTGACATTTCTCAAAACAAAACACAATCTGCGAAAACCCAACCTTCAATTTCTTGACCCTAACCTAATTTTCAAGCCTTGAAACCCTAGATTTTATTTCCACCATGGGATTATACTTTCGTCTCTGAAATGGCTTCCGTTTGGCCCCTGCAATTGCATCCTATTTCTATTCCGGTATGTATCTTGCTCAAAATCTCAATCTTATATCTGGGCATTGCAAATTTTAGTCAAATAAGTAAACAAACATGGCCATTCTCATGTGGGTTCTTCTGTTATCGATAAATGAGTTAATGTTTCTTGCTATTAGGGTGCTTTTTTGTTTTAATTTGTGTAAATTTCGAGTATTTCTCATGTGACTAATGAATTTAAGCAAGCTTTCTTTGTTCGTGTGGAAACGCTCAATCTTTCTTATGTGGGTATTGGTGATTTAAGTGAAAATAGTTAATGGCTGTTGTTCATGGCCTGTTTTTTTCTCTCTCATTATCTGTGAAAGAATTGATTTTTTGTGTAGTGGGTAATTGAGTGGTTGTTTGGATGTCCACTTTAATTACTTAAGAAAGTAGTAGATAAAAAATAAGAGTAAAATTACCGTAGCGGTTAGTATCAAACTGATTTGTTGACCCCCTTAAGGATAAGATAATCATTTAGGAGAAGATCCCCTACTAGAATTTGGTTACGGTGACTTGAAATCGTAATGTTTAGATATGTTTAAAAAATGCACATCCAAACACCTCTTCAGCATCATTTGATTGATCCAATTCAACACTTGTTTGTTCTTATTTATTTGTGTAAGAATTCAATCTTTTTTACACGGGTGTTGATTGTATTTGATAGTGTTGGAGAAATACTACCTCCGTACCAAACTTAGAGTTTACTTTGACTTCTAAAACTCGAATAGATTAGCTAAGATCAATAATGATTGTTTCGACGATAGATAGAAAAGTTGATAACTTTATTATTCAGCAAAAGGGACACTTCAGATACTTGTGATTTGAGTTAAAAGACTAATGACATTAGTGTAAATTGTGGACTTGAAAAGTACTTTGTTTGAAGTACAAACCGAAGAGGATTTCAATTTTTATGGTCGAGGGAGTATGTTCTAATGCTTCTTGTTTTCGGTCTGCTTTTCTCATTATATGCACAATATTTCATGAGTAGTCATTGAAGTAATTCAAGCATTCTTTCTACTTTATGTGCAAAACGCTGGTTTTCATTGGGTAAGTGTTAGGAAAGGCTGAGAAATAAGTTAACGGATGTGTTCTTCCCATTATATGTTGTTCCTGCAATATACACTATACTTCAAAAATTCCTTTTTGGGATTCAAAATGGGGATGCGAACATGTTTTGCTTTGCAACCCATCCTTTAATTCTTTAATATAAGGGAAAGATTGTAACATTTCTCTTGTAAGTGATTGTTGATTCGTTGACATAGCTTGCTAGCTATGATATACCGTATTAATTTCAATATATGTGCATTTCAATTCGTTGTGCTTGGCATTCTTGAAATAAGCTACCAACTTTTTAATACATTTTTTTGTTCAATATCAAAATTGTCGATTAATTTTATGTATGTCAGAAGGCATATGAATAGACCAAAAGGTTGGTTGATCCCAACCTCGCTGGACGTAAACGGTCCAAGCCTCCCCAAAGGTGAGGAGTGTGTGAGTCCACCCCTCCTAAAACACACACACATATATATGTATATATATATTTATTTATTTATTTATAGAGGGAAGTTCTGTGAGGAACCCAAAATTGATTAGGAATCCTGGAACCGCACACAATGACACAATGCGCCATAAGTCCCTCTTCATGATGAATATGGAGATTTTACTCACCACGAATCACACATTTATGATGAATATGGACGTGTTATTCATCATGAACCAATCTTTTCTATTTCAAATGTACTATTAAAATTTGCTAGAATATAATAGAATTTTAGCAATGACCATGGATGTAAGGAAATTGTTGAACTACATAAATATCATCTTTAATTTCTTGTTTCCTGCAATTTGGTATTTTGTGTGTGTATATATAACTATTGGTCCAGTGATCCTAACACTTAGTTTGGTTTTCGATAGTTCATAATTAAAGTTCCATTGTTTGTCTTCTTGAAGCATCAAGTTTCGACAAATGCATTGGACCTTAAACCACAACTAGGGTTCAAAGAAAGATACCGGATTTGGAATAGGAAGAACAAATATAGAGATTTTTTTGTTAGAGCCTCCGGCGATGCGTTGCCATCGGGTGAAGTTAATCCGATTAAGGATGAAGCGATCCTTGAAAAAACAGAGAACAATGGCATGGTGGTCCTTCGGCATCAAGTGTCAAGACTACAAGAAACAATAATCTCTCTCCCTCCCATTGTTTTCTTGGTACGTTCTTCTCCGGGGCATAACTTCATAATTCTTGTATTGGCCAATTTTTTGGATGAAATATGGATATGAATCTGTTTATATTTTCAACTAAACACTTGTCATGATTGTTTAGCACTTCTTTTTTTTTTCTTTTGAAAATTGCAATGTTTGATTTTGCTCATGGTTTAAGGAAAGTGTTTGACTATTTATCTGATACCTAAATTGTTTTAAACAAGGACAACCGAACGGATCTTGTGGACCCTTGTTAGTTCATCCGCTCATTCGTAATGACGATAATGGCAAATAGGTATTTTTAACATGAAAAATTCATAAACTAGGAAAAGTCATACTCCCTCCATAGTCCGTACCAAAATAAATGTCCACATTCCTATTTTAGTTTGTCCAAAAATAAGTGCGTACTTTCCAATTCTATTATTAATTATGAGGTGTAGAAATACATTACTCCCTCTATTATCAAGGGTAAAATCGTCATTTAGTAAATTAAAAAGTATAATAATTAGACATTTCTAAAACTGTCTTTTTCATCATGGACATTTATTTTGGGATGGAGAGAGTGACTTTTATTGGACATCCCTGATGGAAATTGTTGCAATTTTTCATGGAAATGAAGTACTGTTTGCATAATACTCCGGTATGTTGTTTTTATGACAACATGGTGGTGATTGGCTATGCTGTTAATTGCGGCGATATCTCGGGTAGCGGGCTTGTGCAAAATATCGGTGGTAAAATTGCGGTTGTGCAATTAGCGGCACAATTTAACGCAATTTTGACTGCTATTTAGTGAAAATTTCGTTTGCAATTAGCACAATGCTTGAACATGCCAGACTAGGGTAGCAGACTGGGGGGACATACAGGTAGCTGAGGTGGGGAGGAGTGGGAAGCTAGCCTAAACGAAGAAGTGAACGTATTAGATGATGTTGACTCAAATGCTAAACCTATTGCTTGTGATTAGCTCGTTTATGAACACTTTTTCTATTTTGCAAATGATATGTTTATGTAGGCATATTATATATATAATTATATATAATTCTAAGAAATATTATATGAACCGCTATTTTTGGACCACTATACCACCGCTATTGCACCGCTATAACCGCTATTTCAAATATCGGTCCCGACCGCATTTTGTATTTTCACCGCTATAACAACATAGGTGATTGGTCAATGTTGACTTTGACAACCAACTTAGAACAATTAGGCATGCAATATCGATGCATTTTTTAATTGTGTTGTGTTGTTCTTTTTTTGGTTTTTTATTTAGACACCTTGTTAACCTGGGCTTGTGTTATGGAAACAAGTCTCTTTGCAAAATAGAGTGAGAAGTTGTGTGTGGAACACTTATTTTAAATATGTATATATATATATGGGGTAAAATTTCACATGCACTCCTCATTTTTGGTGATGCTTGAGCCCTAGACCTCCACGGAGGTTGGGATCTACCAGTAACCCATGTACCGCTTGGCCAATGTATGTCATTTTCTTCGATCTTTTACAGGTAAAAAGCTCCCCTCGTTCCAAATTTGCATTAGGGTTTTGTATAGCAGCGACCCTATTGATTGTTGCCATGAGAGTTTATATGGCGAGGAAGGTGAGGTACAAACGCTCTGGATCCGTTGCTGATCTTGTCAGGCGTGGCCAGCTAAACTCTGATAGAAGAGGCATGTATGACTCCAACTCTTTCTCGGTTATTATTATTACTACTCCATGTCTCTTGAAAGTTGCACGATTTTATTTTATACAAGAGTTTTGACTTTGTATTGTATGTCTAAATAAAAAATCATAGGATATTAAAATACCGTGGACCAAGAACAGTTAAACCAAACCAAACAAACCCAGTATTTCCCACTTGGACGTGGGGCCCGAGGGGTGGATGTACGCAGGCCTGACCTCTACTCTTATATTGTAGAGCGGTTGTTCTCGTGTAGAACTTGTCTTGTGGATCAAGAACAATAATATCCGTAATTCTTAACCATGACAAAGCGAAAATAAGTACTTCTATTTTGAAATTTTGGCAAAAATGGAATTGTTGCAATTGTCATGCGATGAAAGTTTCAACTTTTGACTAGACTTTGTTTATACCAAGTGTTGGACGTTAGAAAATGTCTGAAATACCCTTTAGTGATGAGAAATAGGAAAATCTTGCTTAAGAACAGTAGCATTAGTTTTGTACCCATGTTAACCGTTAACTTGCCGATTTTGTAACATCCACTAACGTGGACACCCGGTACTAAAGGGTTACGCTGAAGTAAAAGATAAACTTGACATCCACATCATCAGATGTTATAAGATTAACAGTAGTGGGTAAAAAATAAGAAGTTTGGAAACTTTGTTACATTAAATAGGAACATTTGAAACTTCGTTACATAAATTAAGAAAACAAAATTTACACCAAGTATGAACCAAGGGAAATTTCAATGTATTTTGCCCTTCTTTTTATTTGATTGTTGTTTACGGGTTCGTCTTAATTCAAGATGAAAATGGGACTCATAGAATCGAAGAAATTGGAAAGAAAGATGTTGGTTATGACTTATGAACCAAAAATGTTCTATTTACACTTTACAGATCAAAGACACCATTGTACGATGATCCATTCGACAATCCACTAGTAAAGATCAGTAAGAACAATTTGTCGGTTGAAATGTGTGGAAAAGTTTATCGTTTAGCCCCAGTGACTCTAACAAGAGAAGAGCAAAACATACATCAAAAGCGGAGGTCACGAGCCTATCAATGGAAGAGACCGACAATATTCCTTAAAGAAGGTGACCCCATACCTTCTGATGTTGACCCCGATACGGTTCGATGGATTCCGGCAAATCATCCTTTTGCGACCACTGCTAGCGACATTACTGAAGATTTGGCTCAAAATAACGTGCGTCAAAAGCACGGTGTTCCCTTCCGTATTCAGGCCGAGCATGAAGCGTTGCAGAAAAAGCTTGAAGCTTTGCAAAGCGTAAGTGCTTTGTTCCCATGTGCGTTTAAATAATCAATTAGTGTTTGGAAAATCCTGATTTCGTTCAGGTGGGATATACTTTGTTCGTTTGTTTTGGTTTATATAAATCGTATGTACTTGCAGGATCAGAAGTTCAACAATTTGGGAGTTGATCCGGGAACTGCTCGTAATTTTGAGAGACCATTCAAGTCGAATCTCAAGTTAGATGATCAGCAGGCTGAACAGAACTCGGTGAATGGTCAAACGGGCTCTCAACCAGAAAGTCAAACCAATTCTCATACGAGTAGCAGCAATTCAACTTCTGAAGAAAAGCGGACACAATGAGGACGCATCTTACTTTGTACGATAGTCGTGGCCATGCAGCAATCTCTTCACGGACGGGTATGTATAGTGTTCGAGGTACTTCAGATTCTTGATTTTTGACTTTTTTTCTGTTGACTCTTGACTAGTCAAAGTGAAATGGTGGATGTTTGATTGTAATTAATGGTTTTCCCTGGTGCAAGTTTTATGTTCATGTTTTGCTGATTCTGTTATTGCAACAATATTATGGTGAAATGGAGGCCAACAAAGTTAAATTTAGTTTCTATTTAGTGTAACTAAGAATCTTATTGCTAAATAGATGTAATAAAATTTCATTTTTTTATTTTATACCTATTTTGACCGGTAATATGCTAATTTTGTAACTTTTAATGATGTGGATATCTGTTTACAAAAGATTTACGTTGAAGTAGACTAAGGGGCTTTTTGATTGGTTTTCTATTTAAGTCGTGTATGGATAAAGATGTATGCGTGGATTAGTCTATCTATATATAGATCGGAAGGTTTTTGTTTGAGAAATTTTTTTCATAGATGAAATGATCGTGTTTTTTAGTTTGGAGGGGTATGTTTGGAGAACACTTGGGTTTATGCATAAAGCTCTCTAGAAGCTTACTAAATACGTCACATTTTATATCATTAAGCCACTACCAAATAGTCATGTATAACTGACCGTATAAGCCATGAGTTCCATTAAGCTCATTAAGCTGCTAACAAACAAGCATCAGAAGTTTTACTGAATCAACGGAAGTATTCGTACTTCAATAGAAACCCATCTCCGGGAAACTCCATTGTCAGCCCTAAACCACAGTGTACGTATCTTCTTCTCTTCAGAATAGTTTAATTCACATGCCGATTCTGGGTTGATTAATGACGCATCTTTTTGGCGTTTGTTGAATGGAGTTTGAAATGTGTTTAGCTGGGAACACTAGGGCAAAAGGGGTTTATGATAAAATTGCATCTTATGGATGCAGATAAGATGTTTGATAAAATGCATCTTACAGTTGCAGTCTTGCATAAAAGGTGTTTGATAAATACATTAAAGAGATGCTGTTTTTGCTGGAACTGTATGAAGAAAACTTCTTGTGTTGGAACAATGCAGTTGTAGTTAAGGAACTCTTAAGTAGAAAATCGTTATGATTTCAATAAATCGATGATCATGGTAAATGAATAAACAAACAACATAACGAAAAATCGAAAACTTAACAAAGCTACTTATAGGTACATAATAGAAGAAACTTTATATAGTATATGAGGCCTCGAAAACTTATTGATCTCTCCAGTTTTGTTTCCGATCCTTCTTATGCAAGTATATTCATACAAAAACTTACGAAAGTTTGTCTTCAGGTTTGTACAAGTATACCATCTTGAAACCATTTGTGATAGATCGGGGGCCAAAAGTATCTTCAGGAAACCAACTGTGCGCACACCCTGGGGCCAAAACTGTCCTCAGGTTCATGCAAGTATATCATCCTGAAACCAAGTGTGCTACGCCCTACCTCATTCAAGGAAGAATTTCTTCAGGTTGTGAACTTGACGTCTGGATTCCTTATGGATTTAAGCCACATGTCGGCCATCACACGCGAAGATAAGCTCCACAAGAGGTCCGGTCCCTTTACCATCACACGCTTCCCTTTCTTTCCCGCCTTTCCGAGACCATAACCTACCAACCACTGCATCGCGGTTAGCCGTTGCTTCTCTGTATCCCAATCGTTCTTTTTCCCTCCGCTTCTTAGTTTCAGACCACCGACGTTTAAACTCGCGATTTTAAATCTCTTTTCTTGAGCTGGTTCGGCTTCAACGGATGTGGCATGTACCAGAGCAATAAGTGGACCGCCAACCGCCTCGTATTGTCGTAGAGGGTCCCGCATTTGAATTACGACTGATATGGTGACGGTTTCATGTTCGTTTTGCGAAGTAACAATGCCGTTGTCTTTCATCCAATCTTCTAAAGGCATAGCGGTTGTTAATGGGTGACTTCCATCTCTACTGTTGTTGCTCGGGGAAACATCGAAAGGAGCGGTTTCTTTAGTTATATCTGCTTGAACTTTTAATGCTTCAACCGCCATTTCTTCGATTTTCTGCAATGAACACGCCAGAATTTCTTCGCCCGTCAATGGATTCTCGTTCATATTCCAAATTCCTGATGAAATCCGCTCTTTTCTTCCGCTAGTCATACCGGTGGCCATGGATTTCACGATCGTAATGGCACGAGTGGCGCTCGAAGTGGCTCCTTCTTTGTTTCGGCCACTGATGATTGTTGAAGCGATCCCTTCGAAAGCCGTCTGTTCGGCCGTTTTACCCACGAGTTCCTCCATCGGCATCAATGATAAGATCTCCGAGCTAAGTTCTTCGAAACCAATTGCTGCCATCCGCTGAAAGAACTCGGTCCCGGTTAATGATTCATTTGACGTGAGAACCATTGGTCTTGATATCTGCATTGCGAGTTTTGGAGTGTCTTTCTTTCCCATTAGGTTGTCGAATGGATTCATTGACACCAAATAGCCTCCGTTTCTTGTCTGAATTACGCAGCCTAATCCCTTCCCAAGATCGGGTACGAAAACCTTCTCGTTGTAACCGTCGTCTGTTTCCCTGGCAGAGTTTTCGTGCTCGAAACTAGCTTCTTTCCCATCTTCATGCTCGAGCATTTGGAAGAACTCCCGAGTCACTTTGTCTTCATCTTCATCTAATCCTTGTGATTCCGTTTCTTGGTCATTCTCGTCGTTTTTCTCCTCCGCCATCATAGATTCAAGCGCTTTGATCTGCTGTGCTATAGAATCGAGCTCCGACAACCGTGTCAAATGAACTTGATCGTGCACGACTTCCTTCACGACCTCACTCGAGATTGATCTTTTGTCCGAATTATCTTCCGATTGTGTTCCATCCATTCCATCTCTATCTTGCACCTCAATCCCCTTGTCTACAACTTCAAAATCCGGAAGGTCGAGATCCTCCAGCTTCGATTCCGGCTCTTCAGTCATCTGAACTGGCGGTGGCGACACTGCTGCCACCGTCGCCACGGGTTCCTGTGGCGGTTCATCAAGATTCAGATCATCAATCCCTTGAAAATCGACATTCCCAGCTCGTTGCGAAGGTGTATACACCTCTGCCCGGTTCGGGATCCTCGGACTAGGAACACTGAACGATGATTTCGACTGTTTACGCCCGATCGAAGGCGAAAACATTTTCGATTTACCCGATTTCTGTCCTTCGACTTGATTATAAATACCAACTCCTCCCTCTTTTTCCATGATCTGAAACCCTAGTTTCATGACTAATTCGCCTCCTTTGGCCTTTCCGGATAGATTAAAGCTCATATCCCACTGCCGAATCCTCGTTCCTTCGAAGTTCTTCTCGATCGATTCCTGGATCAATTGGCTTAAATCAACGGCATGCCGGCCAAAATCGAGCTCTTCGGCATCAACTGCAAAAGCATGGATTATAAATGGCCGGGGTTCGAACTTCGCCCGGGGATTTCCGCTCCCCGCCGGAGTGCAGTACACATGACACCTAATAAACAAAGTTTCTTCAAAATCAGCAGCTCCTTGAGACACCCTTGAAGGCATTGTTTGAACTGCACCATCTTTTGTTTCTTTCTTCCTTACGGAAACCGATAATCGGAGTCCGTTCATAGACGCCGGAAGACCTTGAACGGTCACGACTTCCACCGACAACAAACAGCTCAGCTTCTGTTTACCGATATGCGAAAGAACCCGAATCGGCTTCCAGTTCCATAATCCTTTCTTCTCGGACGAAGATTCTTTTTCCGGTTTGCTATCTCGAAAAAGATTCTTGGAAACGACCGGTGCTTGTTGTTTCTGACTAGTTTCTTCACTCGGGCGAGACCTCCATGGCGATAACGACATACGTCTCGCTCGGGGTTTAGGGTTCAGTTTGATCCCATCTTGATCATCGTCATCGTCAGCATGATCAGTTTTTCCGGTGGACAGTATCGGAGGGATCGAGGCTCGGGAAAGAACCAGAGAGTTTGTTCTTCGATTTTTTGTCGCGGGAACCGAGGAAGTGTTGGTGTTGTTAAGTGTTAGGCTGAGAGCTTCAAGCTCTTCTAACAGTTGGGTGTTGGAGTTTCTCCGATCCGGTGGGTTGTTTTCTGCCATGAAGGTGGAGGAGGGTGGCAGTGGTGGTGGTTGCTGAGAAAGTGGAATGAAGGAGAAGATAGAGTGAAGAGGTGTATTGCTATTGGTGATTAGAGGTTGGTTACTGTGAGTGTGAGGTGGGAAAATTGCCATGGAAGATTGGTTTGGAAGGTAGGGGCTGGTGGTTTCAGGGCCAAGAAAATCGTGTGGGCATGGGATGTGCAGCAGGATAAGAGATTTTGGTGGATTTGGTGAAAGAATTAAATGTTGGCTTTTTATGTGACATAGGGTCATAGGATAGGCTGATTTATACATTTTCTGATTACTCCTTATATAGATCACTTCATTTTGTCACAGCAAAATATTAGAACAAAGAACACATGACCTTCACGTGATGCAAAAAATGGAACCTTCATATAAAAACCACATTACATTACATCCACTCTTTGATCCAAATTCATATCTACCTGCAATACTCAATATACTTCCGAAGATCATACATTCATATACTTCGCATCCGGCATTTTGAATATGCTTATCTTTACAAGCTTCTTTGCCCATCGGTAACTCCATATCTGTAAACAATATAAAGTTGTCTAAGTGATCGATAATCCATAAGTCATCAACATAAATATCCTATGATAATAATAATAGATTTTATGCTAATAAGTGAAATGTTATCTCTATTGAAATCGAGGAAGAATGTTGAATTTCAACAAACTATATATGCGAAAAGTACTCTCTGCGTTCCAAAATAAAAATGACATATGGTTTTAGACATGTATAACTATTACACTCTTTAATTAACCAAAAACAACTTTACTTTTAATTAATTCATCTGTCTTATCAATTCTTGAATATTTGTATATTAATTAAGGGTAGATTTAGAAAGCTAGGGGTCGTTACCGAACGCTTACTTGGGAAGCGATTAGCTTATCGGGTTCTGAGAATTTTACTTGACAAGAGATATAGTAAGGACCGAGAATCTTATCCGTTTAGCACTTACCAAGTAAGAGATGCTTACCAACATCCATTTTTTATGGCTAAGAATGTTACCTGATAAAGTGAGTGAATGTGGTGACTCTTTCAGATAAACGCTTACTCGATAAGCTTTTGATAAACACCCCTTAATTACGTACTTTTCATCCTAATGCACTTTTAAAAGAAGACTTTATATAAAATAATGATAAATCAATCTCATTGGTGGAATCAATAAATAAAAATTCATCTCTCTATACATCAAGTTTTAGGGAAGTATCTAAACTTGAAGCTTTCTCTATTTTTCTTATTTTAGAGAATAATATGGATAATTCTTTAGGAAAAATAGAGTACAAAACTCTTATTTTCTCTATTCAAATCCTGTTTGTTTGCTCATCGCGTACTCAAAAAACCCACTGAAATCCATAACGGAAAGCATCTTTTTATGCTCATCTGATTCTCTGTTTGTTTGTTTGTTCGATTCTCCAACCATCATATAAATGAACACATTAAAAAAGAGCACCTGGAAGAATTTTTTTGTTTGTTTATGAACATTCTTCAAGATACATCGACGAAACAAGATCTCTATGATTTGTCTTTGATAATGTTGATATGTTTTTGCTCATGGTTCTTTTTTGCATGTTAACAATTTTGCTGCTTTCATTGATGTTTATACTGATTTTTATGTTCAATAAAAGTTCGTTGGACTTTTGGTATGTGGACTTTAAAGAATTCCCAAAAATTCAATTCTAGTAGAGAGGGAAATACTTTTTTTTATCGTTCCTACCAATTAAATATCGAGTGTTTGTTGGAGTATGAAATGTATTGAATATTTTAACGACATAGTTAATGCTTAAATCTTCATATTGAAGAAACTATTGGAATTAAATATAATTTTTTATAATTTTATGTCACTTTTTTTATTTTATAAAAGAACCATGGCAAATGTTCAGATGAAACTAATTTTGTTTCCATTGTTCGTTATTAAAACGTGTTGGGGCATATGGTTAGTCCTGAAATCAAGAAGTGTGTCAAAATTGGTATTATGGATATGATTAGGCCCAACCATATGATCGACTAAATTTACGTTTCTTATTCAGTCAATGTTTATCTGTACTCTATTATAATGCATTTGGCTAAAACTCTTAAAAACTTAAAAACTCTTAAACTCTTAAACTCGCCCATCCCTAAACGATTTCATCCCTATCCGATTTCATCCCATAACTGAATTCGTGTAACTAACTGCAGATAAACA
>NC_037528.1:49472626-49483156 GCF_001531365.2 Cynara cardunculus var. scolymus
GGAGAGCGACCGGCGACGAGAGGCAGCCGCAGATGGAGAGCGACCGGCGAGAGCGAGGGAGGAGTGAGGGAGAGCGACCGGCGAGAGCGAGGGAGGAGGGAGGGAGCGTCGATTTCTGTTGCGTCTTGCGACTTGCGAGAGCGAGAGCGAGGTTAGGGAGGGACTTAGGGTAAGTGACTAAGTGGAATGGATCAATGGACTAAGGCTGATCAATGGACTAAGGCTGATCAATGGACTAAGACTAAGGCATGGTACTATCTTTTTTAGGCCCAAAATAAAAACTGAACATGTATATATATATACACATTGGGCTTTAGAATATCATATAATTATATAATTAATTATATAAAAAATATATTCGAGTATCTCACGAGCCTATCGAGTCGAGTATCAGATAGCTCGGCTCGACTCGTTAGTATGTCGAGTCGAGCTCGAGTTCGAGTCGAACTTATTCGAGTCGAGTGTTGACCGAGTGTTGACCGAGTCGATTTCGAGTAGCTCGCGAGTTGTCTCGTCTCATTTACACCCCTAGTCGAAACCCATGAGGTTGAAGCTTACCTTGAAAGAGAATCAACCGAGCTTTGGGGAAGGGAAATTGATGGTGATTATAAGAAAAATTGAGTCAAAACCACCCATTAAATATGAAATTGACAATGACTATCTACTTGTTGAAAAAGAGAGATTATAGGGACGTTAGTTGGATTAGAGTTGAAAAAAAGAGATTATAGGGACGTTAGTTGGATTAGAGAAATTGTAGGGACGAATTAAGATTTCAATGGGAGTGGTATGCTTTAAAAACATGTACGTATGCATAATTAACTTGTATTTTTTATTTTTAAGTAATGTGCACAAATTAATTGTACCTTATGCATGATAATTTGTTTTTAAGAAAATGAGCCAAATGCTTTATATATAGTATAGATAGATAATTTAATTTAAGTTTAATAATAAAACAATTTATTTTGGTTTAATATTATAAATTTTATAAAGATAATAATTAAGTATTCTATTAGAATTTAATGATTATACTAATTATATTTTAGATTTTTTTATTTAAAATGAGATGTTTATCCTGTATTTGATTGTGTTTATCTGCAGTTAGTTACACGAATTCAAATATGGAATGAAATCGGATAGAGATGAACGGGTTTAAGAGTTTTAAGAGTTTTAGCCAAATACTTTATAATATAGTATAGAGAGAGAGAGAGAGAGAGAGAGAGGAGTAATCTTTTGCAAACCTTAAAAATAAATATATTATCATGTATCTTAAATAAAAGATAATGAATTTTTTTTGGTGTTATTTATTTAAATAAAATACTATTATAATTTTTAAAAATAGGTAATCTTGTTATTATTTAAAAATTAAAGTGGGTAATTTTTTTTGAAAAAGCAGTGGATTACTAATTTAATCATACAAAAAGTTTTAAATTTTTTTTTTCTTTGAATTAGTCGTAATGTTTTATGTATTTCTTTCATGATCTTGGTTATTGAAAAAATCTTATCTTGAGATATTTTATTGTTTTCTCCAATTTTTGGGAATCTCATCTGAACTTTCTCCTATATATGTTATGTATATACACACACACAAGTTCTTTTGTTAACCTCTTGATAAGTAAAAATTATGTTAACCGGGATATTTTTGTCTTTTTCATATTAATACCACATTTTTTTATCTCAATTTCTTAATTATTTAATTCATTTAGGGGCCGTTTACCAAATGCTTACTCGGGTAAGCGCTTATCAAGTCTCATATTCTCTTACCGAACGAATATGACAAGGACTAAGAATCTTACTAGGTAAGAGCGAAGACACAAACAGTCTTACCCGGTAAGTGATGGCGACGACTCTTGCCACGGTTAGAGCTTACCAAGTAAATTGTTACATACGTTGTCGTTTTGGTAGACTAAAATCTTATCCGATAAGAAAAAGATAGAGTTGAAATTTATCGTTAAACGCTTACGGGGTAAACGACCTCTTATTGTCACAAATTTTTTAATTATATCATTCACTTACAATTTTAAAACAACATAGTGATAAACTTTAAACAAAAATCATTGTTTCACATATGAACTTTTTGGTTTTACCTATAAACTCTTATTTAAACTTGTATTATCCCATTCATTTTCTTGATAACTTTAGTATTAAATTTGAAAGTACCAAAGTTCATACATGAATTTTGTTTAGACCACCTTAATTATCTCATTTATTCCTATTAACTATGGGGAACAACCAAAGTTCATATACGAACGAAAAATAATTTAATTTAAGAGATAAATGAAATTAAAACTGAATTTAAGGGATAAAGGTCGGACAATTCTTTTTGTTTTTAGTCTCGAGCATTACACAATTTAACTTTAACTTAAGAATTAACTTCAAAAATAATAATTGAGAATTTGTTCTCATCATTTACTTATCTTTTCATTAATTTACAATCTTCAAATTAACCATAGATGTTGATCATAAAATTGAATGGTTTATATGAATTTGTAAAATTAATACTGATTGACAAATAATTATATCTACATATATTTATATATCCTGAAAAATAAAGAAGATTAAATAATATAAAATGTGTCAATGACAATAAAAATATAATGTTTTTGTATTAAATTAAAAAATATATATAATATGTTGATTAAATTATTATTAAAAAAATAAAGGTATATATTTTATATTAATAAGTTTTCGTAACATGGAATATTAATTAATTTTAATAATAGTTATTTTTTAACTATTAGTAATCAATTAATTCAGACAACAAAAATGGTAGATTTTAGTAAGCTTTCAATATTACTTGAAATCTATAAAAACTTTATTTTCCTATCATATCATCCCCATCTAAATACAATAAGGATTATATCTTCAAAATACAAGTTTTTTTTTTTATGAAAACCTCATTCACTTTTTATATTTATACATAAATTTAAAGAAAAATTGCATTAAAATGGAATCAACTTTTAAAATTACTAAAGGGATGTTTGGTTCGCTTTAAGGAATGAAAATTGATTGGTAATTAAAATAGGATAGACTGAGAATCATCATTTTCTTTCCATTCTATTATATTATTAGGGACTCCTTAAAATTAATTTATAGTAAAGAAAACCAAAAAGAAACTTGATAGCCACTTAATCCATCGTATTATATCATCTTTTCAGTGCACATCTTGGTAGAGGAGAAGGAGTGAGAAGCAGATGAAAAGAAAAAATTTCTATTCCCTCCAAATTGAGGAGGAATGATTTTTAACCAAATCTATTATAATGACTAATTAGTTTTTTGAAACCAACCATCATTTTTCATTCCTTAATTGAACCAAATACAATCAATGATTATCATTTCCATTCTTACCTTTTAATGCCCCCAACCAAACACACCCTAAGTAATAGGGTTGTAAAATAACCCAAAAAAATTAACAACTTCAACTCAAACCCAATCCGATAAGACCTGATGGGTTGGAGTGCGTTAGACCCAAGGAAACCCAATCCAACCTGAATAACTCGAAGCCTTAATTATCACCGATTAGGGATTTGCGGTTTTAGGTCTCCAACAACCCAACTTCATGTCGCTAACTTGATAAAAGAAAAGCGGGGTAGGATTGTGGTGAAGTAATTTTTACAAGTGGTATTTATTGAATCAATTGTTGTAATATCTAGTTTATGTTTATGGGAGGTTAACAATGACTATTTTTTTTAAAGGACATTTAGAATTTCAACCAAACAAGACCAATCGAACACAACTGATAACTGCATAATTACACACGCTTTCCTACTCAAAATCCCTCATTTTATGACACTTTTCATGCGTAATATGCATTCCTTAAACCCATGTTTAATTTGTTTGATGTTTAGATGTGAAAGTGATGAAATTTCAGTTAAAACAATGATCCGCACACAGCTTGGAACGGGAACTTGAGTGGCGTGAAAGGGCTTGTAAGTCTCTATTTTCTATACGTGACTTAACCTGGGACTTGGATAGGTCAAGGAAATTTCTCATGACTTTGAAGGCTTAGACACGTGCGACCCTATGTTGCGGGTGAGGTCACGAAACACCTTTGTGCATCCAATTCGAGCCTTCTTACCCCCGAATTCGATAATTTAGGTTCCCCCTTAGTATAAAAGCTCATGAGCAACTGTTTTTAGGGGGATCGAATACTAGGAACGACTTTGGAGGAGAAGGATTTGGATTACTTACTTTTACTATTATTCTACATTCCTTTGACAATTTCTCGTTTCATTAAGTAGTTAGTTGCTTAATCCAACATTTGTTGAACTCTAAGCTTTGATGTAATTAGGTTTTAGATTATATG
This sequence comes from Cynara cardunculus var. scolymus, assembly GCF_001531365.2. NCBI lineage: Eukaryota > Viridiplantae > Streptophyta > Magnoliopsida > Asterales > Asteraceae > Cynara > Cynara cardunculus. Next base: position 49,476,930 of record NC_037528.1, read on the forward strand.
TAGTCATTATTTTTACATTGTTGATTGATCTTCCAATTAAGCAACAATTTATTTAACAAACAACAAACCGAAAGCCATAATCCCTAATTATTTAGGATTTTGACAAAGTGGCAAATGATTTGGGTTAAGTCATACTTTTAAAATGTTTTCAACAAGTTGAAATTATTCAAACCGTTATTGGAATTTTCGAACGCCTTCAAACCAGTCAATCTAACCTGATTGCACCTCTGCTAAGGACCAAAATATTAGTCGCAATTCTAATGGAGCGTGGATCGATTGTGATTAACTTGAATCAAACTTAGCTACATCCAAACACAACATGGGACCACAGCAGACCAACTCTCATCGTCATACTAAATTGTTTTTTGAACATTAATTAAGATTCAAATAATTTAAAAGAATGAAGCAAAGAAATTATAATGTTTAATATTTTGGTATCCAAAAAATGTTAATTAACATAGGTTACATTATTGTTTGAAGATATATTAAATGTTGTTTTAGTTAATCAAATGTTTTTTCATTGTTATGTTTTGATAAATTAGTTATTTTATGGATAAAACTGATTAATAAAATAAAATTTAATTTGATAAAAAAAAAAATTGATTTAAGAAGGTGGGCCACAACTTTAGGACCCCGTCCAAGCTGTATTCATCTTCTTTGTAGTAAGAATTACCAACCAATTTCATCCCTTATTTTCATTAAACCCCCCTTCACTATCCCAATTCACCCAATCCTACCCCTCATCTATTGATTACTTACTTATCCAACCTCCAATATATTAAATCCAAATACGCTCCTAAACAAATATATAAAAACAAAATTGCTTAAAACAAACACCCATGCTCCATCTTTCGTCAAATTTATAAGTCCCACCGATCTTATTCAACATCCAAATACGCTCCTAAACAAATAATTTGACTCCATCATGGACTTATGCTTATTTTTTAGATTATAAATATCATTTTTGGTATATATAACTTAATATCGTTGTTATGTGGTTTGGATCGTGGGTTTGTAGTTCAAATTACAAACTGAACCACATAACACGATTTGATATGGTTATAAACATAGATTGTTCAAAACCGGATGATTTGATGTGGTGGAGGTGATATATATGGTTTTAATGAACACCTCGAATCCCACATGCAAACCTAGATTAATGACACCAAGTAATATCAACTATAAATAATATTGCTATAGGGGTCATTCAAGTGAGAACTTAATTGTTTGTGATAACTGTGATATCCAATCTCAACCACAAATCTATGGATAAATTAAGTAATTAATAATTTTGGTAATTTTGAATTAAAGATACATTTTAGATATTGTAAAATCTCTTCTCCCCTCTCTCTGACCTCCGACCTCCAACCTCTAGTGAACCTTATTCCAGCGAACACCAAGTGAATACAAGATACACAATGATATACCTAAAAACATCGACACTGTTAAAAAAAAGATACATACAAACTATGACTCTCACCGTGATACCCAAAATACATACAAGGTGTACTTGATACCCAAAGTGATACCACTTTGTTACAATTATATTACACGCAAACCCTAAAATCAAAACTAAACGCATAATCCCAATTTAATTAGACATGGAACTCGATTTCTACACCTTGGAACTTGATTTTGCCTATGAGAACGTAATCAACTTCTATTTTGGTTTGATTTTGATTTGAGTTTTTGTGATTAAGGTTAGGGTTTGGGTTTGATTTTAAGTTTTTTATATTGAATGTGGGTTTGACTTGATTTTGAAGTTTGGATTTAGGTTTGATTTTCATTTTAAAGGTTGGCTATGGATCTAGGTTTGATTTTGACTTTGAGGTTTATATTTGGGTTTGTTGTTGAGTTTTTGGTGTGTGTTTGTGTTTTATGTTTTGTGGTGATCGGAGATACGAAGATGACCGGATGATCGAAGAAGACGAAGGTGGGTGACGAAGGTAAAATGACTAAAATACCCCCCATTTAATTGGATTTAACGAAAAAAAGTTAACAACCGTTAAGATGAGGGACGAAAATCATTGTGAGGTGTCAACACATGATGGACAAATCTATTAAAATAAAGTTGAGGAACGAAAACCATTGGAATCGACAAACATTAGGGACCAAAAGTGAATTTCACTCTAAAAACTATCTTAAATGATTTGTTTATATTGAACATCACAGTTATCATAAACTACATTGATTAAGCCCTATATTGCTATTTAAGTGTTTTATGTTTTGTAAGAATCATATTTTTTAATTTAATCATATAATTTAATAAAAATATATTTAAATACCGAAATAAGACCATGCTTGGATTCACAAGATTCATCTCTTACAAATTGTTGGGACAGGGTAAGATGGGGTCTTACAAAAACTTGTCCTGCTGCCATCTATGGAGGCTGAAGCAAGAGAGAGTTTGGGAGCTGAAAGAGTGTTGATGGATAGTTGAGGGGTGGTTTTAGAATAACTTGAAGAACATTGAGGAAGATGAATGGAAGTATCAAGAATCCACGAAGCTTTTCAACGAATCACATTAGAAGATTAGGTACGAGTATAAAAAAGCCGATTTCGAATTTCATCTCTCTTCTCTCTCTCTCTCTCTCTCTCAACTGTTGTGTAAATCCTTCATCTTCCGTTTCAACTCCTCTTCTCTCTCTTCACTGTCAAATCATCATCATCTTCTTCTTCTTCATTCTTTCGATTTTTATACTAATTTCTGTATGTAAATACTAATCATTAGCTCTTTCTGTATATATTCGATTTTCTTTGAGAACCCTTTTTTGTATTGGTGTAAATAATTTCAATTTTTAGAAGATATGAAGGAAGATTCTCGTTCCTGGATACCCTATGAAAGTAAAAGGTTTCATACTCATAAAGTCCTTTAATTTCTTCTGCATAACCCCACCACCATCGCTGCTTGATACCAGTTTGTTGATTATTGTGCAGCTGATTGCTCCACCCACCCCTCCTTTTCACCTGAATTCTAGGGTTTTCGTTCGTTTCTCATTTCAATCTATCTATTTTTATTTCCTTCTTTCATGATCATTCGGTGGTGTACTCATCTTGATTTCTGTGCTTCTTGATCATTCAAATGAATTTCCCCAACTTTTGTACAGGCTTTCTTTTCGCTTCTTCATCGCATAGTATCTTTGGTACTTGTACTTGTAGTTAACTGTTTGTTCCCTTTAGAATCTCCTTTCTCTGTTTGGATTTCTTACCTTTTGTCCTTATCAAATTTGATATATAAAAAATAAAGTAGAAAAGAGAAAGGAGAAGGTCTTATTCATGGCGTTTCAGCCGTCAGATCGACCAGGTCCAAGCTCAGGATCAAGTTCGAGTTCTGGGTTTCAGCATATGAGCTCTCCTTTTGGGGATACTACTTTGACAAAGGTTTTTGTTGGAGGACTTGCTTGGGAGACTCAGAGTGAGACTATGCGCCAATATTTTGACCAGTTTGGAGAGATTATGGAAGCTGTTGTCATCACTGATAAGAACACTGGCCGATCCAAGGGTTACGGTTTTGTGAGTATTTACCTTCATTCGATACCCTTTTTGGGATGTATACAATTGGCTGTTCATAATTCCTATTGTTCAAGATAAACTAGTGATGTTTAGAAAGAAGTGTTAATTGAACTTCTGTTTGATGAATTTATTAGTAGAAAACCTCTATATGGCAGAAATAGGAAGTTTGCTGTCAAGAAATCACAAAATGGTTATGATTTGAGGCTTTTTGCATATCAAGCTTGTTCTGGCTGCCATTACATGTTTTCCCTATTAATAAGTGATTATAGTAAATCGATTTGATATCTGTAACGTATATTCCTATGGAGGGTTTAGGTGACTTTCCGAGACCCTGAATCTGCAAAGCGAGCATGTGTTGATTCAGCTCCAGTTATTGATGGTAGACGAGCAAATTGTAACTTGGCCTCACTTGGAAGGCCTCGGCATTCATTGCCGTTTGGTATGTAATATCACCACCATTATTCAACCTCAGCATAATTGAACTATGGAAATATGTAGATGATCTGCACACCGTCTTTTAAGTTGATAGAAACCTTTGATTGTTTGTTGTAGGACATATCAGATCACCAACACCTTTTGCTGGTGGTATGCCAGCTGTTCGTGGGCCTTATTTCGGAAACTATGGCTACCAACAACCGGTTCCTTTCAGCTATCAACCAGGATTAACGTATCCCTCATACACGTAAGTTGCATTTATATTTGCTCATTATGTTGTGGAGATGCATCATTGATTTGCCAAATTTTCTGTACGGTAATATGGTATAGAAGTGTTGTAAGCCTCTTTTTCTCCCTTCTCAACAATTTCTAAGGCAGATGCACCTTGAATTGAAGGTGTAGATGGATTAAGGAGTTAACTAAGAACTAGTGACTCTACCTTTTGGGTTAATATATGGTGGTTGCGAAAGACTAAAGATAACATCAAACATACTATTTGGGTGACAATAGGGGTGTTCAAAAAAACCGTTGGACCGATCAAACCGGCCGAACCAAGTCAAACCGGACCATTTTTGGCGGTTTGAGCGGTCTAGCTGTTTGGTTTGATTTGGAAAATAGGAAAACCGGGCGGTCCGGTCTGACCTTTTTTGGGTGGTTTGGACCAAACCGACCAGTGGACCACCAAATATCTATCTATCTATCTATACTATATTATAAAACATTTGACAAAAACTCTTGAAAACCATTTTTTATGCATGAAGTACTGTTTATTGATGCATATTACTTAAAATTCAAGATTACAAGTAAAATGTTTGTAAGTACAACTTATTAAAACTTCATGTTTGAATTCGTGTAACTAACTTCAGATAAATATAATTAAATAGAGGATAAACATTTCATTTTTAAATATAAAAAAACCTAAAATATAATTAAGATAATCATTAAGTTCTAACAAAATACTTAATTATTATCTTTATAAAAAATTATATTATTAAACCAAAAATATAAAAATGAGTTAAAGAAATACACAAAAAAACGAGAAACTTTAAATAGTTAGTTTGGTACTAATATCAATATTTTTTTATGTTTTATGATATCTTCATATTTATATTTTATTCAAAAATAAAAACATTATCTCTTTCTCAAAACCACATAAAACTGTATTATAACATCGACTAAGACAAAAAAAAGGGAACACTAAAATCGAGATGTATCTCGCTTCATTGTGTGATTATATATATATATATATATATATATATATCTGTATATATCTATTTTAGTATTAACAAGCTCAACTTTTTTAACTTATGGGCTATGACCCAAATATATCACTAAGCCCAACATAAAGCCTAACATCTAACATAATCAAATCCAAATGAATCGGCGCCTAAAAATCCCTAAACCAGTAAACATATCGACACATTTAACATTGACGGTCTCCAAATTTTGAAATTCTTCAAAAACTCTATCAATTTATCGATCTTTCCTAATCCATGGTTTGATTTTGGTGCACATCATCAAGACATTAACCAAGTGATTCAACCAACTAAGATTTGCCTTCTATTTTGTTTGGTCAAGAATTGAAGGTTGTAAAGTCGTGGATTTTGTTACTCAATACTCACTGTGGAGTTGTAACTTTGTTAATTTGTTTGTTTTTTAATATGTATTATATATTTATTTGTTTGGACTTTGGATTGCTTGGATTTTGAACCCAAGAGCTGTTTAATTATTACATTTAGGGGCTGTTTGGCAGTTGCTGAATGATTTAGTTCAGAATAGTTAAGAGGTTAGAATGGCTAAGAGGATCAGAATGGTTAAGTGMTGAATGAAACAAGGTTGTTTGGTAATTGTTCTCAGAATTACAACAAATTACCATTTTAACCCTCAAGAAATACAATCAATTCTAAACGGATATATAGAAAAGATGTTGTTCTTCATATTAGTATCAAATCCTCAAGAAATTGCAAAATGTCGGTAATCCAATCATCATTAACATTGTTACAAACATGAAATTAGCAATAAACACCATCAATTTTCAAAGAAAAATGCTAAAAATTCCCTAAACCAAACCCTAGACAGGAGAGGATGCAGCAGTAAGGAGGCTGTGGAAGGCGATCGGAGACGGCGACGAGAGGCAGCGACGAGCGGCGGCGACAGACCTGCTGGAAGAAGGCGACGTGAGACCTGCTGGAAGAAGAAGACCGACGATCGTAGGGTTGGGGGAGCGATTTGAAGACCGGCGATCGTAGGGTGGGGGGAGGGATTTGAAGACCGGCGAT
>NC_037528.1:49483266-49503798 GCF_001531365.2 Cynara cardunculus var. scolymus
AGGGATTTGAAGACCGGCGACGTGGGGTGGGGGGAGGGATTTGAAGACCGGCAACGTGGGGGGAGGGGCTGTGAGCGATGTGTGAGGAATGTTGGGAGAGAGGGCAAATATGTAAAAAGAGAAGTCTGAATGGTTTAGAGACCCCTTAGATGCAAAATGGTTAAGAGGGAAAATGTAACCATTCAGAGCCATTTTTTTTTGCCAAACAACCTTGACCTCTTACCGATTAAGAGGTTGGCTCTTAATGTAACCATTAAGAGCCAAACAAACAGCCCCTTATTTGTTTGGATATTTTGTTTTGTTAAAATGGATATTTAGTCTAAAATTCTAAATTACATATGTTTTTTAAGTTTAATATTTAAAGTCCATTAAAGACCCAAACCGTCTAAACCGGTCAGACCAAACCGCCTTTTCATGGTCTGGTTTGACCGGTCTGGGCACTTGATGTCAAACCACTCGCTTTGAAAATTTTATAAACCGCCATTGCGGTTTGGTTTGTGGTCTTAGGGGTTAAACCTCCCAAACCGGACCGCGAACACCCTAGGTGACATGACATGATTATATGGCATGATAATATGATAAATCAATTAAACAAAATAGAAGTAGGGAGTTTCTTTGGTTTGTTCTGTGTGCTTTTTAGCTAGGTAGGCTCTTTGCATTCTTTTATAGCTCTGTTTTCAAAGAAAAAAGAACCTTTTTTGCATATTTGTGTCTTTTATTTGTGCATTATAGACATAGTTATGTTTCATATTCTTTTTTGCAAGCCGGAGGTCTTCTCGGAAACAACCTCTTTGTCTTTTTGGGACAAAGGTAAAGTCTGCTTACTTCTTACCTCCTACATCCTACCTCTGGGTGGGGTATATTGGGTCTGTTTGGTTGGGTTTGGTTTTAATTATACAAAATAGAAAGTGGGATCAATTATTTATTATCTTAGTAAATTATGATGCTATCTCATTAGCTATATTTGATACTTATGGTTTCTTGGTGTCTCCCCGACAGTTCTCTTCACTTTTCTACGTGCTAAATTGCACAATTGTACTCGCATGTTTGTGTCTTCCACTAGAAACACACACACACATATATATAGATATATGTATATGTGTGTGTGTATAATCATGCAAGCTTTGCTACTTTGAGCACCAGGAGTTTGCCATCAATGTATATGTTAATTGACATTGCCAACTATGAATGTATCTCTGAGATCCATGGAATCTTGTATATTGTGTTACACCAGCTATCTAATTTAGCTACTAAAGAAGCAGGTAGTTTCAGCCCAAGCTTTTGCTTTGTAATTTGCAAGTTCAAGATATGTGACATATTTTTCTTATATACATGTGGTTATTTGGTACTGCTATTTTATTTGTGCAGGTATGCAACTTATGGTCCGGAATACATCTATCCACAGGTCAATAGTGCTCCTAATTGCCATGACTGACCTCGAAACACAAAATTTATACCTTTTAATTCTAGTTTAACGTTCATACTGATCTTGAATTTCTTACCTGCTTCAAAGAATTATTTACCTTCTGATAGGGCATCTACAATCCGTATGTGGGTCAACAGTATCTTCAGATATATGGAGTACCTGGCACAGTTAACACACAAGTATATCCATACAATCAAATGGGTCAAACTGCTCCAACGGGTGGTTATACAGCTTTGCAGAGTTATACATTGCCTGGTCAACAGATTATCCAATATGGTGGACCTGGTGTAAATGGAATAACTACTCCTTCCATTCAGACAATTCAAGCGCCATATCCAACAGGCAGGTTTTCTTTGTTGAAGTCGTTTTTGTTTCTATCAATATGTTTTACTTGCATAGGATTATGATCTACATATAATAGTGTCATCTGGGTACTTGCCCAATCCCATGAAAATTGCAACAGTTTTTGAAAAGTTTTCATGTGTTACACTTGCCTTTCTGATATTTGAAAAGTTGAACTACTGTTGTCCAAATTGTCATTATTTATTCATCTAAATTTCAATAAAGATTGTAATGTTTGACCACAGATACTTTAAGAGAAATGTTTGATGATTGACCAAGTGTTCCAAATACCATTAGACACAGGGAAATAGGAGAAACTTGTGGGATCAAATCAATATTCATTAGTTCTTTGTAATGATAGCTGTGGCAAGAAACTAATGTGAGATTAGGGACCCACCAAGAACAGAGAAATGGTGAAAAATGTCATTTCTATGTTGGTTGTTTTGCATAAACTTGTCTTTTTTTGTCATCATCAGGTGTTGTGGCACCTATTCCAGGACAACATTTTATGGTTCCTGCTCCACCTCAGTTCATTCAAGGCGGCGGTTCTGGACAAAATGTCGGGTAAACATCTGATTAAGGTGAATGAATCTAATGATATCTGAAGTCTGCATCATTCATTCATGCTGCTGATAAACAGTCAAAAGAAGAAAAWTTAAATAACTTGAAATCTCCATAAATTTGTAAGATGCAGATTCTTGTTTTGCAGGTATCCRTAGATTGCAGCAGGACTTAGAGCAGCAGTACTGCTACTTGAGTGGCGGGCTTGGATCTAGCCTTGCAAGTTACTWGTTTTGCATTCTAGAGGTACACAAACACTTGAAAGTCCTTTCATCTCCCACAGTTTTCTATTTTTGGTCATAAATTGCTGAATTTTAACGGCATAGGGAGGTTTRTTGGTTAAGCTTGGATAGAACATCTCTTATTAAGAAGTAATAGCCCTTTTGAAATGAAGTCATTGGAACCCTGAAATTTAGACAAAAGCACCAGGTTTGTAAAGATGGATATGATGCACTAAGCTAATAGTTTTGAACTAAGATACCAAAATTGTTTCTTGGATTAATACAACCTCACGAATATGAATCTTGGTTTTCTGATTTAAGGACCTTTGTACTTATTGCTTTGTTTCTGAAAATAAAGATACATTTTTTCCATTTTTGCATCTAGGGCTATGTTTGGCAAAACCCTTTTTATAGTCATAGGCGAAATAAGGTCAGGGGGTGTTTGGTTACAGGTATTAAGCAGTAATTAATAGGAATGAAAATAAAAGAAACTGTTTGGTATTATATAATATAATGGGCTCATTCCCTCGAGAGCCCAAAACTTCATTCCAGATTAAACTGGGGGAATGAATTTAGGGAATGAAAATTCATTCCCATTTTCATGTCCAACCATTTTCATTTTCTTTCCCCAGATGAACCAAACAGCCCCTCAATTTTAGTACTAGTTCATAAGTTGGTTGTCCGTTGAAAAACTAGTTGTTAGTAGATAAGTTGGCTCATAAACTAGTCATGTTTGGAAAAAGACTAGCTGATAAGCTATATTATAATGTAAAATGACTTATGAGGACATGTTGAAAATTAAATAGAAAAATATAAAGGGCATAATTGGAAAAAGGGAAAAAAGCGCTTGTTGAAAATAAGCTATTTCAAGTAGTGTTTCAATAAACTAACTTATGGGCAACCAAATAGGGCTTTTTCAATAAGCTCAGAAAATAAGTTGGTTTATGTTTGCCAAACATGGCCTGAATAGGTAGTATGAATCCAAGACTGACATGAGGATGGTGTTATTTACAGATATCAGTTCACATTAATAAAAAGACAAATCGACTTTTGAACATTGAGATGGTTGTATTTTATATTCGACATGAAGTTTTGAACTCTTTAAGAAGGTTTTGATGTAGTACGTTATTAAACATAATGAGTTTGACTTGTGGAATGAATGCAGGTGATACTCGAGAGAGAAGTCAAAGTCATTGTCCGAGTTGCTCCTGTTGTGTGGAGAAATTCCAATAGCATGCGAATTGCCTCTTTGTTAAACCACACCACCACCATGGCTTGCTCTACCAGTGTTATGGATGACTGGTAGACGCCGGTGGCCATGTGAATGGCCACCGGAAGCTGGAATCGTTTTCCGGCTCCATGGTCCCTCCTCCTATCCTATGTAATAAAGAACCGGTGTAAACAGTAATTAGAAGAATCAAAATATGATTCTTGTTCTAGTTACAAAAGCCGGATGTGTCCTCCATTTTGTTTCGATCCTGAATTCCAAAGGGTGGAAGCTTAGGATCTTTTACTTTATTAAGTATCAGAAATGAAGCTATCATGTGTTTGTGTAACTCATCTTCAAGAAAATTGTAATTTTCAGATGTATGTATGTATATAGAGTAAATTTCAAATCTGGTCCTTTTACTTGTGATAATGTCAAATATTCATCATATAAGTCAAGTCTATAAATGCGCACAAAATACGAGAGGCTTTAAGTAGTAAATTGCATCAAAATATAAAAAATAGAACTTTATAACCATATGTTCCTATTGAAATATCACTTTCATACACAATAATACCTAGAAGCTTATTAGAAAGTCATTGATTTAAAAAGTATTTGTCGTTCTTATCTAGGAAACCAATTTCTAGTCCTTGGGCATGAGGAATGTTTGGAGGGCTAAAAGGACAATGCGCAAATCCAAATGTTTTATGAACTGTGTACCACATAAGTGCAAATGAAATCTGAATTACAACAATGGATGCCTACTTCTTGGCTCTCTTTAGCAGAAATTTCAATGAGAAAAACCCAAGAACAAAAGTCTGCCAAAACCACCCTCTAGAATTTACTGGATCCACTCTCTTGGCTAATCTCCATGCATATATAGCTTCGCCAACATGCATCAGCGTAGCCCAAGTCGCAAGCAGCCTTAACGCCCACATGGAACGTAAAATGAAAAGACATGCAGATCTAAGCAGTGGTATAGGTCCTATATCAGGGAAGAATGCAGCAGCAATCACAGCAGACATTCCAAACACGCAGAAAAACCATTCGTAGATCGTGGGCCCATCCAAACTTTTACGTTTCCGCTCCTTGTAGAATGAGATGGTTGCAGCCATACCCTCTTGAGGAGTTGTGATAGGGGTGTAGCCCAGCTCCTCTTTTGCTTTAAGGTAACTAAAATAATGGGTCACACCGACCTATATATAGAGAAGAAAAGATTGTATGATTTATGATAATGGAGCGATTTTGATTTATAAGCCAAGAGAGTATTGCTATACGAACCTTGTAAACTTCAGCAGGAAGCAATAATGGTTGAGGAAGCCATCCACGGGTCAACCAAGGATACATGATCGTGTAGAATATGGAAAATGCATTTCCCACAATAAGAGCTGTTGAGACAGGTAATGATGCCTTTGGCATATCATATTCTAGACTTGTGAGCAGCGGACGAAGAAATTCAAAAGTGTTGACAGGAGAACCTGTTTATCAAAGTGTATCATTGTACAAACAATAAAAAGCAAACAAAATATATTCCATTCAAAAGTAGGGTCTAGCGGATGGGATATACGCAAACCTGTCCTCCAACTCAAAAGGTAGAGCGGTTGTTTCTATGAAGACCCCCGACTTGTGCCAAAATGAATCACTATATCACATCTCAAGATATTTTTCAACAGAAACATAAAAACTAGACATTTAGAGAATCAATTTTCTATATGGTCACATTACAAAAATACATCCGAGTGGCTCTTAGATGGTCTTTATAACGAAGCATATTTAACAGGTATCTTGTTTATAAGGATTTGGGACACTTGTTATTCAGGGCCCTTGACACAAGGATTTGTTTATCTTGACAGTGCATACAAAATTATCTAATTTAATCAACCATCAGCCACCTCAGAATAAAGAAAAGTGGTACATGTGAAAATGCAATTGTTCTCTTTTGGAACTCTAGTTCCATGTGTACTTCCTCAAGAAGAATTCAAGTACCCAGCTTTCACGAGTCTAACAAATAGTTTGTCCAATAAAAGTTGCAGCAATTTCCGCTCGTGATTTCCAGCTAAATGGTAGAAGTTTCCTATATTTAAGATCAAGTTGGTACGTGCCCTCATAGTTCTCATTACAAAACTAATTGTGATGGTAGAAGTTTGATCCGGAAATATTCACTTTTGTTTGGAAACCAAAGTTTAATATATAACACCAAATCCCCTATTAGTTCATACCATGCTCCTCCATTCTTCATTCTCCATTTGTGAATCCTACCTTTATTTCTTTGCTAGGTTTCTAATCATAAAAGTCGGACCCATAAAAAGAAAATGTTAAATGAAATAAACGGAAGTGTTAGATGAAGGTATAAGTTTTGGCAGTAAAATGAAAATTACCATCTGATATAAAGTATGGCTGGCCAGCGGCAACCGGCTGTTTTCCTCTTCCAGGGATGTCATCCAAAAGTCCCATACTAGCCAGAATCAATGCCAGAACCAAGTTATCAACATAAACCCAGTCACTTTTGACATTTGGTTCACCAATTTTGAACGGAAGCAGGCCTAATTTCGCAAGATTGATAATCCTAGGGAAGTGTCTTTCTTCACCAGGTCCATATATAGCAGCAGGACGGATTGCACATGTAAATAAACATTCCCCATTCTTTTTCCTATAAAACAATAACCAGGAAAAAATTGCTTGTGAAACAGGGGATCTTACACACTTGCATCTAATACACTATGCAGTATGAATATAAAAGGCCAGATTTGGCTTCAAAAAACCAAAAGGTACATTTCAACCAAAAGACTAGACTTGCTTAATCTTTTGAGAGTACTATACAACAAGCAGTACAATATGCATCAAGTTGGAATCAACATATCTAACTATATAAAATCAAACCATACGTTCCATCCATGAAAGTGCAACAATTTCCATTTTGAGCTGTCGCATAAAAGTTGCCAAATTACCTTTTATGAGAAGTTTTCAAGTTGAAATTACCTATTTCCTCATTATCATCAAGTAAACTGATGGTATTGACTTAGGCCTAGAAAGTTCCTTTATTTTATCTTTCTTGAAGGGTAGTTCAGATATTAAAGAAATAGTTAAAAAAAAAGATAATCTTAAACTATAGGCTAAGTCAAACATGGGACGAATAGAGTAAAAATATTGAATAAATATATTATACATACTTAGAAGGGCGACCATTGCTTTTAAGAACAAGCTGCTCAGCAATAGATTTGCTTCGGCTGTATGGATCAACATGGTTGTCCAAGGGGACATAAGGCAGCTGTTCATTTCCGTTAACAATTTCATTTCCAGCAAACACAACATTGGATGTACTCACATATACAAGTCTCTTGACACCATGCTCATGGCAAGCTTCCAGAACATGGCAGGTTCCATTTATATTCACGTCATCAACTCGACCATATTGAAGCATTTCTTTGCCAGACATGCCAAATGAAGCTAGGTGGAAAACACAATGTACTCCGCGCAATGCCTTCTCCACATCTTTTCTATGACTGATGTCCCCTAGAAACATTAATCACCACCAAGTGAGTTGCATATAATATAACAAAGGTCATTATTGGAGTTACTTGCAGAAACAATTTTATTAAACCATGCCACTAATTGAAAACTATCAAAAGAATGCCACATTAAATGGTATTTAGAACATGACATGAGGGATGAAGCTAGAATAGAAAATTTGGGTGGGCCAAGGCAAAATTGTAAAGCCAAAGTAGGAAAAAAAATTGAATCATAAACCATGGAAAGGCTATCATTGATTGAGTTATGCTATTGCATCATCTCGATAAAGATGACAACTGAGAAACAAAAAGAAAAGAAGACAATCAAATCTACATCAAGAATCAAGTCTAAGTTAGATAAATTTTATTTTGCTTTACCAAAATTACCCTTACATTTTTGTTACGGCTATTTATTCTTTTTCTTTTCGTACAACAATTTTCATTGAGTCAATTTGAATATTACACGATAAACAAGGTATTATGTAAGAGTGCTCATTAACTTCGAAATTCTAAGTGCACCAGATCATAAATCTTAATAGATTTAAACCGATTCATGTCATTACACTAAACCGAGGGGCCAAAGTCCACCTTGGCTCTTCATAGCTCCATCACTACAAGACATACAAGCTTTGTACATTTGATGAAGACGATCATACCACATTATTTCATTAGTGTTACTCTACTTGAAAATTTGTGCAAGAAAGATAATCAAACCAAATCAAACCAAACAAACCCGGTATATTCCACCCAAAAGTAGGTCTGGGAAGGATATATGCAAATGTTTCCTCCGTCTCTTTACAGAGAGCCTGTTTCTGTAAAGACCCCGGCTTGTGGACAAAATCTGGAAAACACAGCTAGAAAGCCACAATTTGTTCAAAAAAAAAAAAAGATGAACAATGCATTATCATCTTAGTGACTTTGTGCCATAAAAATTGCAACACATTAACCTGAGAAATGGTTTAAAGAAAGAGCTCGACTATTTGCCAAATACCCTTCAACGAAGGCAAGTAAAGAATTTTGTAGACCCAAATCAATACAATTAAGTTCTTTGTAATGATGAAAATGAGCAAATAAGAAATGTCAGCTATGAAACTTTTCAAAAAGGAGATTGTTGCAAGTTTAGTTGTTCATCCCCAAGAAGGATAATTATATAATTTTCATGAAATGGAAAGGAATACATACTCACGGTTCTTTTCTTATACACTATCCTCATGTCTGCACCTTGCAATTTTGGGGCATGTGCAGGTGAGAGATGGAGGAAGCAATATTTCAGAATCCGCTGCTTTTCTAAATTCTTATCTATCCAACTGAACATGGATGAGTGGAGTTTTAACTGCAGCTATTGGCCTCTCCCCCCCCCCCCTCCCTTGCATGTGTGTATATATGTAGGTACATATATACACCCATGCATAGATAGATGCACTCAGGTATACTTTTCTTTCACTTCCCCTCAGGCCTCAGAGTCGCAAAAAGCCAAAGGACTCAAAAAGCACTAATCGATTAAATTTCAACCCCAAATCCTGATTGATAAGGATTATGGAAGAGAAATGCCAATTGTCAGTCATTAGGAGCTTGAAGATTAATCTATTTACCAGCAGACTCCAATTAGTTATAGGTTTGTACCAAGATTCATAAATAGCACATAATTAAAAAGGAACACAAAACCTAATCCTGGAAGCAAATCAAGAAACACGAAGAATCCCTACTAGCAAATTTTGAAGACGAAATATAAATAAGAGAAGGAAGGGCAGGCGATACCTTTAAGAAAGTGGACTCCATTTTCGAGAAGATGATCGGACCAAGGAGACGTCGATCTTAGATCAAAGGCTCGAACAAGACGAGCACCTCTACGAAGCAGCTCCAAACAGAGTGCAGAACCAACAAAACCCAATCCACCTGTAACTACGAATGCCTTCCCCTCTATGCCCTCATTCTCACTCAAATGCATCTCTGCAAATTGGAATAGCTTACGATGATGAATGAAATTGGAAGCAAAAATGAATAGATTAGACTTTGACGCCGACTGCCTCACTCTACCACGTGTTGACCATCAGGCCTGACGGAATCTTGGTGACAAAACCCAAGCTTTGGCCGCCGATCATCATTAAATACACTTGAGAGTAAATTACAGCGTTGGGTCCCTGTTGACAATCTCGATATGGTTTTTCTTTAAAATAAGTACACGGGGTTCCTATGGTTTGTATTTTGTTTTGATTTGGACCCTAAAACTAACATCCTTAAAATTATTAACCCAGAGATAAATTAGTCGTTTTAATTTTGTCTCATTTTTAAATTAAAATTAAAAATATTCCATATGCATATGCGTACACCGTTGGTCCTTGTGGAGCTCTGGACCTGTGTGTGAGAGATCCGATAACAACCACCACCACACCATCCCAAATGGCCAAACCTTCCATTCCATCTCCACATTCTTATTCAGACAAAGACCCAGAAACGATAGAACAATCTAAAAAAATAGAACTCCTTATTGCCACCAACATTGGATGAGACTAACACTTCTACACCAATATTTCTCTCTATAATAACCACCACCCTTGGCAGCATGCAATGCAAAGGGGGTGAGCCATGAGATTATCCAACAAAGACCAAATCACTATTTTCAGCAATTGCTTTCTCTTAATAAGTCCTAATTTGTATAACGTAATTTAGGTCTTTGATCTCGTCTTTTTAGGTTGTTATTGTAGTACCTTGTTTTTCTGCTTTGTAAGGCTACTATAATTATAAAGCCATATCCTTTCCTTCGAATAATGCAAGCTTTTGAAGTTCCAACTTACTCTGTTCTTCAAGGCTTGAGAGTATGGTATCAGAGCCCCATATTGGACCTGATTCTAAGAGAGTTAGGAACTATAGTATCGAGTGAAACACTTGGTGAGGAGGAGTGATACACTTACTGAGTGCAAGGGACAAATATAACAATAAATTCCAAATCATAAGAATAAAAACAACAACAAATTACAAACCACATGGATTAAAATCAAAAGTTCAAAACCATAGAGATAATTAAAATAGCAACATTTCTCAAATTACAAAGACGAAATCCGTAATTTGCTCTAGATAATATAAAATATTAATATAACTTACTTTATCCTTTAAAAATAAAACAATGTTTTTTGAGTTTTACGACAAGAAGAATGGAATATTTTTTAATGTTTCTTTTGTGTAAATCGATGTGAATTAAAGAAAAAGTAAATTTGAATGACCATATAAATCAAGTGAAAGTGAAGAAGAACAAATTGAATTAATGATGGGCCAAATCTAGAAGAATATATATATATATATATATATATATATATATATTAACGTTACATGAATTAATGATTTGTATCTCATGCATGCAATAAATTGAAGTTGTACATCTTTCTGAAGAGATGGAATTGTGTTGATTAGAAGAAGCTGAAGTTGTTGAATCTGAAGGAAGAAACATTGGCATAGGCATGAAGGAGTTCATTTTAAGTCTGCTTTAAGACCACTTCTCTTCACTGCTTTTAAGATCTTGTTTCTATGTGCATACCCTTTGACAACCACCTTCTGCCTATTCCCATCCACTTCCACCCTCTCTATTCCTGCAATGAATTTATCAATGAATTTAATCTTGATGTTCAGCTAAAATCAAGAAATCTTGATGGGTGATTACCTCTTAATTTGGACAGACATTTTCTTAGTCTTTTCTCATGTATGCCCACCATGTCTACCTTCAATTCGATAACCTGCACAACATTCAAAATATTACTATACATAATAGCTAGTGCATGATTGAAATTGGAATAAGAGAGTGTACCTCCATTACGAGTTTGCGACTTGATGAAGAGAAAGATCTATTGTGGGTTTGAAGAAATACGAGAAGTGAGTTGAAGGGAAAGAATATTGCATAGTAACATGAGAGAGATTATATTACATATATGTATATATATAATATACACGTAGCAGAAAGGTGGTGTGGGGTTGGGAATTGAAAGATGGGATTAATAATGACAACTAAAGTAGATCTTCTTAGCCTATGACTGTCACTTGGCTTAAAACGGTTGGATCGAGAGGGAGGGTTGTCTGTTTCTTTGGACATTGGGTTCGGTTTGAAAGGTATGTACGTGTATTGATGCATAAGGTACAAGTGTATTCATGCATCTTCCTAGTGAGCAGGCTCCACCTTCAAGGCACATGGCCCAAAGCAAATCTGTTGATGTCGTCGTCTAGGCTTTAAAGAAATCATCAGCCGGCTTTAACCGGTCCAATTTCACTTTTCATTTTCAATTGAAAATTGAATATAACCATAATCTAATTAATATTAGACTAAATTATGAACATTGTTCATGTGGTATGAAGAATATTTTGATTAAAAAAATGTGAAGTTATGCTATTTCTCTTCTTGATAACTATTATGCATGTTTCATTCATTTATAAAGTACATCATGTGCTTTTATACAGACCATTTTGGTTATTCTTCTTCCAAAATGTGACATGACATTTTGGAGGAAAAAACTAACAACATTATTAAAAACATGTTCAGAAACATTAATCAAAACTGTAGCGCATAATTAATGAAGAAATGGTGTGGGAACATACAAAACTTTAATGGAGTATTGGATAAGAAAGTGTATGAATGTATTTTTCTCGATAAATGGTTGGGTTTTTGCTTGTCTCGTTCTTCTCCAAAAGGACATGTGACGTCTTGGCAACCTCAGAAGTAACATACACGGCCGTATGGTTTTTCATCCCTACTAATCTCCATATCAATAATATTATGAGGTAACCCTCAAATTAATCATTCATTTTGAATTAGTTAATTCTTAACCGTTTATATATCTTTCTTGCATGCTTTTGCTCTAACGAGTATACTATCCACATACAATAGTAGATACAAAAGTGATTATTCTCATATCACCTTGAAAATGAACACAATTGTCATACAAGTATGGAGTAATTAGAACCATGTGAAGTCATAAACACATCAAGTACCATAAAAAAACAATGCAGTTTGAAGTAAAATGTAAAATGTGATGTAAAATATAAAGTAAAATAAATATGTGATGGCCTCAAAACCATATAAAAGACAATGCAGTTTGAAGTAAAACACAAGTTGTAACCTATTACCATCAGCTACATTCATGATACAGTTGACAACTTGGCTCACCCTTAATTTTGCCTCATTGTTTCTGGAAAAACTCCGGATTTCCTTTTACAGTTGTTGGGTTTGCAAGCTCTAACAAACCTTTAGTTGTCCATAAATAACTTAGGAGTTAGATTCTTGTTGGTTGTTGATATCATAAAGGTAACATATTCAGTTTGACAGTATCCATTGAAAAATACTGATGAAGCACTTGATATTTATTAGGCTCTGTTGGTTTTAGTTACTTAAATTACTTAATTTATATGGTGTCTTCAGAAATAACAATTTGATCTTAGTTCTTACTTATTTTAGTTGGAATCTCATTAAGGCTACTCGTTTGGTCAGTCTTGAACCCTTGTTCTTCTTGTTTTTAGTTGGAATCTCATTAAGGCTACTCATTTTGTCCATTGCAAAATTAATAGTTTTTTTATAAACCAAGTCATGATTAGAAGTGAATGTTTATGCAATGGTTCATGACCTCAATTTGTAGATGCTCTTTTGTTTCATTTTCATTACGAATTCGGTCTTTTACCCTAACTCTGTTAAATTTTCTCTGTTTAACGAATTATTTTAATGATCGTTGACCAAACATTTACAATTCTAGAGATGTCTAGTGGTAGTTGGTGTTTCAAATGAAGATTTGCATGTATTGTTGATGAAGGAGGATCAAATGAAGGGGAGAACGTGTCCATGGAGGTTAATGWRKRRMCYYSYSMMCCMCCCCYMMCMCCMCAAATAAAGAAGCTGAGACTGATAATAATCCTTTTCATAACTCTAAAACCCAAGAAGATCAAAAGTATGAGATGAATTTTTTGATTTTGAAATGATAAAAAAAAATCAATGGAACGTAAGGTGCAAGTATTGTAAAACTCCCATTTCTCTTTTGGTGAACTTGTAAGCCAATACAACATGAATCATCGGAAGTTAGTTCTTGAATGCAAGACACGTTGAAATTCAACATACGATATGCTAGATTGTGCCATCAAGTTTAGACAGGTATTTCCTCGATATTCTTTGCATTATCGTAATTATACTTCTTGTCCTACTGAAGAGGAATGGAGTAAGATTGCAAAATTGCTTGATATATTGAAAGTATTTTGGGTTTCTTTCTCGTCGGCTTCTTTCAAATATTAGTTTAGCTTCCTATTGTCTATATAATATATACATAAGGATTAACAGGTATGACAACCGACAACCGACAATCGTAACTTAAAACCTATCAGATTCAAATACAACTTATGGAGGACCATTACAACTCATCAATACTCGTTAACTAGAATCCATTACAAGCCATCAACATGTTAAAAAAGTAAAAGCAAAATGTCGGCGGTAATATTAATATTAAAGTTGCCATTCTTCCCTCCTAGCTAGCTAGTGATTTGTTGAAAGTTATAGACGTTTTTAATTTCAAATTCTTGGTACATGTAAATTAAACATCTAATAAAATAAGACATCTCTAAAAAAAAGACGTTGAAGTGGAAAGTAAGTGATATAAAACTCAAATAGGATTTGATGATCCAATCCTCCAAGAATTACAAACATAGGCGTAGGCGAAACTAATTTTGGTTGGTGGCCCAAAATTTCAAATTTCTAAACCTAAGAATTGAATGAGATCTCTTATCTTAAATAACCGATTCTTTTTCACGAGATCTACTTGATAAAAAAAATAAAATGAAAAACCGAAAATAACATCAAAAAGCTTTGGAGGACCTATCCTAGATGAAGAAATTTGGGGCTGGAAAATGGACCAAGCGCTTTTGATAATGTTTGGAGTTTTCTGTGCATATGGAAAACGACACTCGCATTCGGTTTAGAGAGCACTTTTTTCGTTGAGAATTACTCGTTGTCTCGGAATAGTGAAGAACAATTTGTGTTCAACTTCAAAATACCAAAAGGAGGAGGAGCCCATGTTGACGGCCTTGTAATTCCATGTAGATTGAAAGTTATGGTCTTTTTTGTTGAGCTTCTTTTCTAACATGTTTGTTTTTATTAATTCTATTGATTAATAAACGAGTGTGCCAATTCTTGAATTTGATTCATATCAAATGCAGCCAAAAACATTATATGCATGCCCTTGGTAGTATTTTTATCTCGTTCTTGCTTGCATATAGACAAACACAAGTTCAGATTATACTTTTTTTTTTCTAAATCAATCTCTCTCTCTCTCACACTTTATATATATATATATATATATATATATATAATATTTTAATACTCACATATAGGTGAGTATTAAAATATCATGTATCTTTTCTAGACAAATGGGTAAAATAGTCATTTATGTCATACCAACTATTTATTTAGCACAACAAATTAAGAAAAAAAAAACGATTTGAACTTATAATTCTTACGTAACAAATGTAAAAACAATCAAACTTGAAAAATAAAAATTAATACGCCAAGATTTGGCTGCATTAATTAACACTTGAACAACAAAGTATTTTATTAAAATGAATAAAAATCCAGAGAAACAGAAGCAACAAAATTAAAGAGATGCATGGAAATTAAGATGTCTTAATTAATTAAGTGCATGGGATCAGTGTTGCTTAGTAGGATAAGAAGCCATCTTATAAAGACCACACATCCCTTCAGATTTACCGGTCTTCCTCTTCATCCTGATGTAACCTTTCTCTCCCCATTTGGGTCCCCAAGAATTCCTCACAGTGATATATTCGACTCCCTTGCTTGTTCCATATCCAACTGCTGCAACTCCATGATCCAAATCACTTCCACAATGTCCATCAAACACACCCTATATATATATATATATATAATTCATTCATTTGTTATAACATGTAAGTAAATTCCCATATCATATATATATATATATATATATATATGGCTGAGAGATAATACTGTATTATGAAATTATTAAGACTTACTCCGCTGTAAAATTGGAAGTCACGACCTGAAGCATCGATTGCGACGCTAATAGGTTGGTTCGCAAGTGCTTTCAAGAAGCTATCTTCATTGTTCTGAGGTACATCGTGATACCCACTTATGGTCACTGTTTCTGATATATCCTGAACAAAGTGAAAACAAGACTCGCTATAATATAAACAAATTAAGATCGATGGTCCATCATTAATTTGTGATTAAAGACTAATATTTACTTGATTTTATGTGTATGTGATAAACTTGTGTTAGATAATTCCAATCATAACGCGTGCGTGCTTTTTAAATTAAGATGAAAGTTCAATTTTATTTGTTAAGTTGACCTTCTTTTCATCGCAAGTGCCTTCACTCATGATATACGGGTATTCTTCTTCCTTATGAAGCCCACCGTTTCTGACTATGAACGAGAATGCATAGTCCATCAGACCTCCATTGCAACCATTATTAAAGCTCGTGTCACAATCGATTAACTCCTGCTCCGACAACGCTGTTAGATTTCCCGTCACAATTTGGTTTATACCCTCCACTGCAGCCACTGTTGAAAATGCCCAACAACTACCTGTGTATATATACACGCATTCATCCACCGTACGTAACAAGAAGACATGAGAAAACATAATTAATTAAAAGCATTATATGATTGGTTGTACTCACCGCAGGAACCCTGGTTCTTGACGGGTGCAACGGCTCCTTTCTTTCTCCAATCCACAGACTTGGGCAGATCCACGAAATCTCGATAAGTGAATTCTTCAGAAGACGGTTCTCTCCTCTCTGGCAAGTCACCCTTGAGCCCCAAGAACATGCTCTTGAACTCCTCATGGCTCAAGTCAGCAAACTCATTAAGCCCAAGCCAATAACTGCTGACTTTCTTATTCGTCTCGTCAATGTGCTTCAAATTGTCCTTAAAGATCTCAAACCTATGTAGCTTTTCTTCCAAACTCTCATACAACTTTCCGTGTTTCAAAAGCCAGGATTCAAAGAGGTTGATGACCTTATCGATGCATGTCAGATCCTCAGGTGCGTACCCGACGATTGAGAATTGACGGGCAAAAGCAGAAGCAGCAAAAAGAGCGAGGAAAAACAAGAAAAGGGATGATGGTTGGGAAGAAGAGAAAAGTGCCATACTGGATGAAATGAAAGAGATGGAATGAAGAAGATGAAGGATGCAATTGCAAATGGGGTTTAAATAAGGTGTTTTTGGGATATGTTGCTTTCAAGTTAAGTTAAGTTGTATCCATATATCTAACTAAGTCTTAAAGTTTGCTTCTTTTTTGCCAATCTTTAGATCCAAGGATGTTCCTGTCCCCTAGGATTTATATATTTAAGCATGGAGCAGGTGAAAAGTATTAAGCCTATTTTTAGGATGTATTTTGTGTATAATTTGTATTATAGTAAGTCAATAAGTGTAGGCTTATGTTTAGGCGTAATTGATGCTTATGCTTGTATATATATTTGATATATCTCTCAATAAAAATAAAGAAAGGAAAATTGATTCCTTACATGGTATCAGAGCCACATAAACCCTGATTTTTTTTTCAACTGTGCCAATTTCTTGCTTTGCTCCACATCTATATTATCAATGGCGGAGGACGGGAAGATCGATCCAACATCGCCGTTCTATCTTGGTTCTGGCGATCAACCCGGAAATCTGATTACCCACGTAATCTTGAAGGGCGATAACTACTTGGCTTGGGCCAGGGCAATTACTTTGTCTCTTAAGGCTCGTCGGAAATTCGTCTTTGTTGACGGTACCATCAGCAAACCGTCCGACAAGAAGAATTTGATTAATTGGGAGACARTTAATTCTATGCTTGTGTCATGGATGTTACGGAGCATGGAACCGAAAGTTGCGGCTTCAATTCCCTTTCATGATGAGGCAAAACGACTTTGGGATTACCTGGAGAAACGTTTTTGCGTGGCTAATGGCCCTCGTTTACAACAATTACGGGCAGATATCATCGAATGTAAGCAAACTAAATCTATGTCTATTGAAGATTACTATAATCGTTTAATGGGTTTGTATGATGATCTTACTCGGCTTAAGCCGTTACATGCTTGCGAGTGTGGCAAGTGTACCTGTGATGTGGTAGGAAAATTCATCAGTGATAGAGAGGAAGAAAAATTGCATCAGTTTTTGATTGGTGTTGATGATGACTCATATGCCATGGTTCGGACCAATTTGCTCTCTCAACACCCACCACCGGATCTAGATCGAGCATATCAGGCGTTCCTACAGGAAGAGAGATCCCGCGGTATTGCACGGGGTAAAGCAGTGAGAGAAGAAGCAAATGTTTTTGCTATACAGACTGATCGCTGGAAAGGAAAGTTTGAGCGACAAGATAAGTCTAAACTCCTTTGTTCTCACTGTAAAAAATCTGGGCATGATGATGCTACGTGTTTTAAGCTTCATGGGTATCCAGATTGGTGGGAAGACCGAACTCGAGGCGGTAAAGGGCCCGGTAATAACCATACCTCTGCCACCGGGACGGTTTTTTCTAAACATGGAAAAGCTGGAGGACTACGTGTTAATGCAGTGACTAGTCACAACGGCGGAACAAGCAATACCGGGGCAATAAGTCTTGGACCTGAAGGAGCTTCCTTGGCCCATTTGACACCTGAGCAAGTTCAAATCCTTTTAAATTTGGTAAATAATCATCAACAGGACCAAACGATGGGTGAGTGTTATTCTTTATCTTGGATTATTGATACTGGTGCTTCTCATCATGTTACCGGCAACGCATCCTGTTTGACTCATTCAAAAGACATTTTAGCATGTCATGTTGGTTTGCCTAACGGAGAACAGGTCATGGCTACCAAAGAAGGTTGCGTGAAACTTTCTGAAGGAATAACACTCGAACACGTGCTATTCGTACCTACATTRCATTGCAATTTGATCTCGGTGACAAAATTGATCGATGACTCTAAATGTTTTGTCATGTTCACTGACTCATTATGTGCTATACAGGACCAACGTTCGGGGAGCCTGATTGGAGCCGGTGAACGAAAGGATGGACTCTATTACTATTGCGGGGTTCCTTCGGTATGCATGACGAAAGTTTTAGAGATCAGCGAATTTGAGTTGTGGCATAGACGCATGGGGCATCCGTCGGATAGAGTCGTCAAGTTAGTTCCTGCTATTCGTTCTAGTACCTCTAAAAAGTCGTTGAATGAAGCTTGTGATGTTTGCCCTCAAGCAAAACAAACACGAGAAAGTTTTCCTAATAGTAATAGTAAAGCAAGTCGGATTTTTGAATTAATTCATTGTGATTTATGGGGGCCATATAAGACACCTTCATCGGGTGGTGCACATTATTTTTTGACTTTGGTTGATGACTTTTCAAGGGCTGTTTGGGTATATTTGCTGCATTCTAAAACAGAAGTTTATAAAGCCTTTTGTTCTTTTTTTGCTATGATTACCCAACAATTTGAGGTGCAAGTTAAAATTGTGAGAAGTGATAATGGAAGCGAATTTACCTGTATGTTGCAATATTTTGCTGAACATGGAATCGTCTTCCAAACTTCTTGCGTTGGTACCCCACAACAAAATGGCCGGGTAGAGCGCAAACATCAACATATTTTGAATGTAGGGCGTGCTTTAATGTTTCAAGGTAACCTTCCAATTTCTTTTTGGGGTGAATGTGTGGTTAGTGCAGTTTACTTAATTAATCGTACCCCCTCTCGGTTATTGGAAAATAAAACTCCATATGAAATCCTTTTCGGAAAAGAACCAAGTCTCTCTGAATTGAGAGTGTTTGGATCCCTTTGTTATGCTCATAATCAAAAGTCTAAAGCAGACAAGTTTGCACCTAGAAGTAGGAAGTGTGTGTTCATTGGCTATCCTCATGGTAAAAAGGGCTGGAAACTATATGACCTTGAAACGGGTGAAACTTTCGTATCACGAGATGTAAAATTTCATGAGAATGAGTTTCCGTTTGCAAATACACAACAAAGCYTTGGTGTAAATACAAGAGATTCAGAGCCTAGTGACGAAGGGAGGATGAATGCTGAATTTTTGGATGATTTGGAGAATGACGATGGTGGGTACCTTGACACTACGCAGGACACAGAAACAGCCCCCCAACCTACTGCAGAAGCTGTCGGTGAGGTCGTTGAACAACCTGTTGTTTCTACTAATGAGACCACCGAATCAGTCTTAGGGCATGGTCAAAGAAGTCGGCGTGCTCCAGCCTGGCATCGCGAATACGTCATGCATACCGTACACAAATCGAGTCCATCTAAACGTTCATCGACTTCTTCGAGCTCCTCAGGTACTCCGTATCCATTAGTACATTTCGTGAATTGTGATAAATTCTCTTTGCGCCACCGTATATTCCTTGCAGCTGTCAATGAAGGGTTTGAGCCGCGTACCTTTCACGAGGCTATGAAACATTCCGGTTGGAGAGAAGCAATGCAGAAAGAAATAGAGGCTTTGGAAGGTAATGGAACATGGGAAATGGAAGAATTACCTGCTGGGAAGAAGGCCCTAGGTTGCAAATGGGTTTATAAAATAAAATATCATGCTGATGGGACCATTGAGCGTCTYAAAGCTCGTCTTGTAATTTTTGGCAATCATCAAGTAGAGGGTGTTGACTACAATGAAACGTTCGCTCCTGTTGCGAAAATGGTCACTGTACGCGTTTTTTTATCAGTTGCAGCTGCGAAAAATTGGGAATTGCATCAAATGGACGTTCATAATGCTTTCCTTCACGGTGATCTCGATGAAGAAGTATATATGAAAGTTCCACCCGGCTTCGATGTTGAAAAAACAGGTATGGTATGTCGGCTTAAAAAGTCTTTGTATGGCTTGCGACAGGCCCCGAGATGTTGGTTTGCTAAGTTGGCTGCTTCATTAAAAAGGTATGGCTTCACTCAGTCGTACTCAGATTATTCACTCTTCGTTTTGCATCAAGGAAAAATTCAACTTAATGTACTCATTTATGTTGATGATTTGATTATTTCGGGGAACGACTCTTCTGCTATTACTGCTTTTAAGTCGTATTTGAATGACTGCTTCCACATGAAAGATTTGGGGATTTTGAAATATTTTCTGGGTATTGAAGTTGCTCGGAGTCCAGAAGGGATATTCTTATGTCAAAGAAAGTACACACTTGACATTATTGCAGAGGCTGGTTTGTTAGGAGCGAAACCTGCTGGTTTTCCGATCGAGCAAAACCACCATTTGGCTGTCGCCAAAGGCTCTTTCCTTGAGGATCCAGAGAAGTACCGGCGACTAGTGGGTCGTCTAA
>NC_037528.1:49504463-49539292 GCF_001531365.2 Cynara cardunculus var. scolymus
TAGGCTTATGTTTAGGCGTAATTGATGCTTATGCTTGTATATATATTTGATATATCTCTCAATAAAAATAAAGAAAGGAAAATTGATTCCTTACAAAAAGTGTGTAGGTATTGATGGTCTTCAATTCAACCGGTCATTCTCATTTTTGTTTTAGAAAACTATGTTTCTAATTCATAATTTTTATATATATGTTGATTACAAACATTGGACGGAGAAGATGCTTATGGATGATTTCTTTTAGTTTGTAGTACGTCAGATCTGTGCACCCGTTCAACCGATTTTTACATGTGAAATTACTTTTCACAAGTAGAATTATTAGAAACTACAATGAACATCAACCAAAAAACTGAAAGAGATTCTCGAAATCAACCAAAATATCCCTTGAAACTAGCTAAAAGAGTAAAAGCACATTGTACGACTTTACGGTCCCTTGATCCACCTTATAATTTAGAATGTTTGAATTCCTTCTTGAACTTATAATTTTAAGACTAGGGACCTGTTTGTTTTTAAGAGGTAGGGTCATTCAAACCATTTGTTTTTTCTATTTTTTTAGAGGCACTTATGTGTTATTGTCTCTTATTTACCTCTTATTTGCTTCTTATTGTTCTCCAGACTCTCAGCAACAAAGGCTAGGGTTATTTATCGGTTGACATCCATTGGATATGAGGGGAACTCAACCAATCAAATCATCCATTGAATGTTGGATTTTGCCAACCAATCCGATCCGATTAACATTGGATAACTGATCCGATCCAATCCAATCCATGGATGATTGAATCGGTTTGATCACATCCATTCGATACTTTTTGGATATCTAATGGATGATCCATTAGGTTTAGATTCATCCGGTGTGTTAATTCAATCCAATTCTCCAACAATAATACAAATTGATTAATCATTTTTATTATGTGTTAAAACAACACAAGGCAAGTTAAAAATTCAAAGTCTCACATAAAACAAATTTCGATTTAAGCAATTTGATAATAAATTAATTGGATGATAGTTGGATTGTCATCGGATGATTAATTGGACGTTGATTGGTTCGGTTTTGGTCAGTTCTGGACTGTCATCCGAGAACCGACCGATCCAAATTGGATGTTTAAATTTTCAATCCGATTCAATCTGATCCAATTACAATTATGGTCAGTCAGTTCTAATTGGACCGGTTGGTTTCAATTGGATCGTTTGATTTTTTGCACACCCCTAGCAAAGGCATTTCTCAATCTATTAGCCTAAATCGATCTTTACCAAATCGATCATCACCTCACTCAATTGATGTATTTTAATAGGATTTTAAATGTGTTAAATATTGTGAATGACATGTTTTCGTTTAAATGAATTCTAATTATATAATTTAGATCATAATGATGATGAATAAATATGTGAACTTCTATAAATTTAACACTATAATTTTCTGATGGGTAAAATAAGCAATTTAAACAAATTCAGACGTTCATCAATTTACAAAAATAAACAGTTTTATAGTTATTGATATTCCTTTCAAATTTCAACAATACCTCTTATTAATCAAAAGTGGAATAAGATTTTAAACTTAAACACATTAAAAAACAAACAACATTATGCTTCAAAAACCTTCTATTTAGAGATTCTAAGCCTTCTGCTTGAAGCTTCTAAGTCTTTTTAACTCGGGTCAATTAAGTATATGACTTAAAATGAAATTTTAATTAAACTCATGACCTGGTCTCATAATAAGTAGAAGGTCATGAATTTAATCAAAATCTTATTTACCTAAATATACCCCTCTTTTCTCTGGAACTTCAATCTCTGAATTTGGTACTTATAACTCGGTTACTGTTCCAATGCAATCGTATCCATGAGCAATTGTAACTACTATGCAGTTACATGTTAAGTGTCTAACCACTAGTAATAGTTGATCTCTTTTATAAATACCTAAAACGGTTAATTTGGTGCATATAAATACTCAGGTTTATACCTTAAAACGAGAGTGAATTCTTGGATTATCTCAATACTAACTTCGTGTAACCAAAGGCATAAAGGGTCGAAATATAGTATTTGGAAAGTGTATCCAAGTGATTGTAACCACAAAGACCCAGATTCCCAACAAAAGCTAGTCCTTGTGTGACCAGCATCGAGATGGAGATCCAAGTGTTTGGGAACTATGCAGCTTCCAAATTGAGTCGAGTTTCACCCACTTTGTCATGATGATATCTGCTAGATCGATGATCTTGTGTTCTAATGAATCAGCGCATTCTCACCTGAAAGACATGATTGATCGAAGAGCTATATATTCGTTACATTTGATTGTCATACTACATCACTAATCCTAGTTGAACTCTCTAAAATCCAGGCACAAGTTGAAGCTACTGCTTCACTAGTTGATAAGGTTACAACATTTTAATATGCAAGAGTAATTAACCTCTTATATGTACTTGTAGTTCTATCGCTAAAAGCCCTCCGGTCTACACTTTGTTTGTAAATATTCCCGAACCCTTAATACTTAATGTAGTGCAGAATCCTCTTGCTCCCATTAGATGAGCTTCTCTCGGGCAAGCCATAAATCTGATTAAGAAACAAACGGAAAACATGATGTCTGATCTTGTGGCAATAACATATATTAAGTTGCTTACTGAGGGAAGCATCAACTTCCTATCCGCCTTCCTCCTTTGGTAGTTTGGTTCGTAGCACAATGGGGTTGTTAACATTTTACCATCTGAAACCTAGCAAGTAAATCCGGAACATATTATTCAACCTCAACACTAGGAAAACATTCAAATAATGCATTCTGCCCAAATCAGTGATTATTAAACTCGACCTCTTACAACTTTCACACATATTAGAATCATTTTCTATAGACTCACCATTTGACAACCCTTTGTGTATTGTTATACATACCATGCTTTTTGAGATGCTTCAGCCAATATACAGTTTTCTTCAGTTTATAGACCTTATGCTCTTCTCTTGCTTGAATATGCTCTTCTCTTGCTTGAACGTATCCTTCGGACTATGCCACGTACACAGTTTCTTTCAGGGTGCCATGAAAAGGTATTCTTTACATCATGTTTGTAGAGAATCCAACCTTCCTCTGCAGCCATAGCCAAGAGCATTCTTATGGTATCCAACATCACAATACACTTGTTCGTAATTGATGCCATATATACCTTGGTCCATATCCTTTTGCGACAAGTGTTGCTTTGTATTTGTTTATATCTCCTTTTGCATTAATCTTGGTCTTGTAGACCCATTTAACTCCTGCCATTAAACTAACCAATTCCCATGTCTAATTCTTGTCTATGGCCTCTATTTATGTATTCATTGCAGCTTCTACGGTGCAGCTTACTTATCACTATGAGAAGCATATAGCAAGTGTTGCGTCTCTTCTCATCTTCCTCATAAAGTCCTTCCCCACTTACTTGATGTACTAGAGGAATTCTTCTTCTTCCTTCCTAAGCTTGAGAACTTTAGACATCTTCATTGGTTGTATTATGTGAAACTTGTTGGCATCTTCAATTCTTCATGAAGGGTATCAATCTCTATCATCTTATTACCATCTTGTTCATCTTCAAATATTACCAATACATCATTCTCCTCTTCAGATAATAAATTCTAGCCATGTTCATCAAATATCACATCTCTACCCATCACAATCTGATACATGGTTTGTCACCTTCATCAAGCTTTAATACACCCAAAAATTTGAGAGTCAACATCAGGCTTGTTGTGATGTTTGGTCTTTTACAGCCCAAATGGCATTTTTGTACAGTTGGATTTGTTAAGTCGGAACGCTTTTTTTATGCCACTATGATAAGCTCATGATTGGTTTTATTTGTAGCCCAGAAACTATATAAATAGAATGCACAAAATAGAAATATTAAATGGTCCAAACAAGCTAATGCTGGAAAGTTAATTAAACTTGAAAGAAATAATTTCAGGCAAACAGTTTGCCATTCATAGTCTATTCAAAACAGCAAAACCATTTTCTAAGACAAACTTGAAATTATTCTAATCAGCACACCCATATCCATCCAGCATAAGCATTTCCACCAACTCCAAACATACCCTGCTCAACAACAAACAATCTTTATTAATTAGTAAATAATCTGTCACCCTATTTAAGTTAACACAGTTTTTGTGTCATGTTCTTTTGTTTTATAAAGAGGCTATATATCCAATCCATACAACCACAACTCCTCATGGATCATTTCATATAAATTCTAGCTATATGCTTGTGATTGCATTCTATCATCTATCCTCACATCGTCACGGTTCAGTCCTTGCTTAGTTTTGAGTTCCAACCATGAATCTATAACATGTTGCAAAATAGTAGAATTATGGCAACTATGCTCCACCTATCATTGTGGATACATTTCGAAACAAAAGGGATACAAAAAGCAAAAAATAAAAATTAGTTCAAAGAAGATTAATCTTCAAAGTTCAAATGCAGATGCTTGCAAAACCATCTTATTAACTTGCTACTGTACAAGAACATTTACAACTTACAAGGATGTATCAATAAGTTGCATAATACAGCTCATATGTCCTGGCCCTATGGGTTGTATAGTACAACTTACAAATGCAAGACTGTAAAATTCCGGCACCTACAATCCAGGTTGCATTACAAAGTTCTAGCTGATGCATTGCTAAATTGTACTACAAAAATATCAACTGAAAGCCTGAAACATAGCTACTTTACCAAAATATTTGACAGCATGATTATAGGGATTCATACAACTATTCAAATATATTGTTAGTTGTAAGGTACACTTTAACAACCATTGGTTTTGTTAAATTTAGTTAGTTCCCAAATCAAGAAACAGACTTGTACCAAGAACAAAGAGTATACTTTATGTAATTTTCGGTTTTAAATTTATTGATCAGGTTTTGAAATAAACAGCGATAAAAAGTTCAGGGGTAAATCTTTTAGTTGAAGGAAGATGGGGGACCAAAGATGAAACTTAGGTCACCTCCTTATGTTTTCAAATTTTAGATCCAATGCTATGTATTGGATTATGGTTTTGAGTAAAGCATTCACGTGGGGGAGGTAGGGTGCATACCCATGCACCGCCTCACACCCCTTTCTGCATATATAGATTGTTTTGGGAGGAATGGTCGTAGTTTTGAGAGAGCTTGAGAGGATAAAAGTTTTTGGAGAGGTTCTTGTGGTTTTCATTCAAAGAAGAAGAAAGATCAGGGCAAGAGGTTTGGTGAGATTTCGGTTAATATCGGACGAGATGAATTTTTATAAAGCTTTTGTAAAATACATGTCGTTACATTTCACGTGATTTACTTTGATACATGAAATTAAGTGATGTATTTGGATTCGAAAATTATGTCCGTAAAGTCGTGCTCATCTCCCAGCTTTGGGAGATGAGGGGGTGCTCATCGCCCAAGCCTTTGCACGGATAGACATTTCATCGCTCAGGCCTTGGGTAGATAGTGTGCTCATCGCACAAGCCTTGTCCGATGAGGGTGTTCATCGCCCAAGCTTTGACCAATGAGTTTGTTCATCATTTAAACCGATAGATGGGTAAACTCAAAATTACAACTGATTATAATTATATTTGTACTTAGATACCTTATTATATTTGAGAATGTGATTATGTGTATATGAAATTCTTGTGAACTGTTAGATGGCAAAAAAAATTCTGCAAATCTAAGAAAAATTGCAGTAATTACCCCAGAGGGAAGGGATAGTTCCTCAGAAAATAATCTACGGAATCCATCTGTTGGTAGGGGTAAAGGCTGAGACTGAGGCCGAGGCCGAGGCCGGGGAAGAGGTAAAAATATTCTTCCTGTGTTTCATTTTGAATAAAGAGATCAATTCGAGGAAGTGCAAAATGATGAACGAAACAGAGTCAGATTTGTGAGTCGAGATTTGACTCAACATCCTGAATACATAATTCGTGTTATTTTTGTTGAAGAAAAATGGGTAAATTTCAAAATATTATAACATCTTATTGAGAATATGATGTATTGAAGAAGAATGAGTCAATTTCAAACAAGGATAGAGTGAGATTTTCTGTTTCTTTGATGGAAATTTAACATTTTATACTGGTGGAAAGTGGAATTCTTATCCAAACCAGATAATTTGCGAATGATATCGTGAATGGAGTTTACTGACCGGTTGAAGAACAGTTTTGTCTTAAAGTTGTAGTCAGACAATTAGAGGAAAATTTCTGAAATTGGAACAGGGAATATAATTATTATGTCTGGGATTATCTTGAGAAATTTCTGGAACCTTCTTGATTTACTGAATATTACATTTCTATGGAGATCCATAAAGTTGAATGATATATTCGGGGATTAAAACCATCTGTTTGAGAGTTTGTGATTGCGATGGATTTTATCACCATTTTGTCTTCGGTTGATACGACCGAAACAACTAATTTTTTGTGGATTAGAGTTTATGAGAATTGACATTTGATCAATCCAAAGATTGCGAGTTAATCAAATCCATAATAATCTTGGTGGATATTGAGATATCATAATGGAACTTTAAAAGAAAAGAATGTAAATGGGATTATATTGTGATGGATTATATAATGAAGCTACCAAAGATCATCTAAAAGGTAAGAGGCTACATGAGATGAGAATGAAATATCCTCAATTGTTTAATTGATTGAATTCCAGGACGAAATTCTTCGAAGAAGAGGATATTGTAATGTTCGGTTTTAAATTTATTGATCGGTTTCGAAATAAATAACGATGGAAAGTTCAGGGGTAAAATCTTTTAGTTGATGAAAAATGGGGGACCAAAGATGAAACTTAGGTCACCTCCTTGTGTTTTAAAATTTTAGGTCCAATGGTATGTATTGGATTATGGTTTTGAGTAAAGCATTCACGTTTTGGGGGGGGGGGGGGTAGAGTGCATGCCCATGCACCGCCTCACACCCCTTCTTTGCATATATAGATTGTTTTGGGAGGAATGGTGGGAGTTCTGAGAGAAAGCTTGAGAGGATAAAAGTTTTTAGAGAGGTTCTTGTGGTTTTCATTCAAAGAAGAAGAAAGATTCGGGTAAGAGGTTCGATGAGATTTCGATTAATATCGGACAAGGTGAGTTTTTACAAAGCTTTTGTAAAATACGTGTTATTACATTTCACGTGATTTACTTTGATACATGAAATTATGTGATGTATTTGGATTTGAAAATTATGTCCGTTAAGGCGCGCTCAATTCCCAAGCTTTGGGAGATGAGGGGGCGCTCATCGCCCAAGCTTTGGGAGATGAGGGGGATCTCATTGCCCAAGTTTTGGGAGATGAGGGAGCGGTCATCATCCAAGCCTTTGCCCGGATAGACCTTTCATCGCTCAGGCCTTGAGCGGATAGTGTGCTCATCGCCCAGGCCTTGTCCGATGAGGGTGTTCATCGCCCAAGCTCTTACCGATAGTTTGTTCATCGTTTAAACCGATAGATGACGGGGCATCCGTGATAGTTGACAGGTTAACTGCGATAAGTGACAGGGCATCTGCGATAGTTCTAAAATTGTGATCAGAACTGACTTCATTTTTTTATCTATTTGATACT
Organism: Cynara cardunculus var. scolymus; assembly: GCF_001531365.2. NCBI lineage: Eukaryota > Viridiplantae > Streptophyta > Magnoliopsida > Asterales > Asteraceae > Cynara > Cynara cardunculus. The sequence goes on from NC_037528.1 coordinate 49,511,967, forward strand.
ATGAGTTATATCAAAATGTGTTAAATGAGTTATTGGGTTACTTGATGCGATAAATTGGTAATGTCTCATCTTTTAGATGAGACAAAAAAGGTTTGTTATATCAAAATGTTGTATATTTGTTATTATTACGAATATGAATTTATAAATGTGTTTGGTGATTATTCACCCTGTAACAGCACGCATGAAGGGAATTCACTCACTAGACCTTTCGGTCTAACCCTCATTTTTGGTGTTTTAAATGGTGCATTACAGGTTGGGTAACCAGATGTTAAGGGAAAGGGAATTTATGAAGAATTTATATGATTGCCTATATGTGGATATTTGGGACCGAATGCGTAAAGTTGTATTCCTTGTTATATGAAATACATGAGTATATGCAAATGTGGAACCTAGGGTGTTACACTTTACAATAACATTGTTTGGCCAACAAAGCTTATAGAAGATGGCTGTTTTTAAAAACATCAATTATCGACCTTTAAGGTGGACAATTTGTACAAGATAGACCTATGTCATCAGCTTTTAACAAATATCCACTATAAACGTATAACTTCACCATTTGACTCTTAATTGTTTTACTTCCACCAAAGTATTGTTTTTACATTATCAAGTAGAATTGCATAGGGTACAACCTAAAAAGTTTGGTAAAAATATATTTTGATATTAGAAGTTTAATTGCACAAACTATAATGCATGCGTCTGCTTCATTCTCCTAACCCCACCCATCCCATCCTGTAATGTTGTATAGCCTCCCAGATATAAAGCATCCCCACTGATTCAATTAACAACTAAACACTAAACAAAAACAATCATACAGTAATGCTCCAAAAGGCAGAAAGGCTGACTTTGCAATTATTGCATCCAAGCCAATTTGTTGGGAACAAAGGGATGAACCACTAGAATCGGCATTAACAAAGATGGCCAAGGTTGAGCTACAAGAGAAAAGAACGAAGGGGTTATGTTTCAGATGTGATGCAAAGTATTCATCAGGTCATTGTTGGCCTTCTCCAGCATTGCAGGTTGTCTTGGTTGATGAGGAAAATGAAGTGGTTAATGAAGAAGAGTTTATGGAGTGAAAGGGGCAGGAAAAGCATTATCACATAGAAGTGGAAGAAATGCATGGAGAGAAGCGTATAAAAGAGTATCAGGCCTAATGACTAACAAGAATGTGTAAATTAAAAAAAGAATCAACCATATACAAGGCTATCTGAGAACTAGGAGAGTTGATACAACAACAATTCAGGATTAACATCTTGGCCACAAAGTGTAATAAAATAGATAATGGAAAAGACAATTTGGTAAATTGTACAAGTTAGTCAAATAAAAGGGGCCAGAGTAATATAATAGTGATGCCTATTTTTCATATCACTACAGTTGGAGTGGCTTAAAGCCACACTTGGTGAAGTTGATGGTCTACCTCTCAAAGTAGACCGTATAAATAGTAAAGCACGGACTAAAGAACATAATTCCTAACTTTTATACCAAAATGAGTGATTTAATGCATCCGTTTAATTCCTATTCAGACTATTAAGAGCCCCTTAGTTGACAGTTTATAGAAAGCATGCATGTCAAGAAGCAACCTTTTGATAAATATCTAATCTTTAAAGCATATGTCACTATATAAACATCTATGGTCTAGCCATGTGGCTAAACATTGCTACTTTACCTGCAACAATCTATGGTACAAGTAAATTTACCCAACTTGTACAGAACGATACCCCTCTCTTTTCAATCTAAAAAAAATACCTAATCATCAGACCATGTGATTGACACAAAATATCATATATAGGGAGCAAATAGTCACAAATTTAAGATCCAAATAAATCAATAAAAAACAGAAGAAAAGTAAATAGAAGGTAAGTAACCTGAAAAGATGTCTATTGGGGAGATTTTGAAGAAGCGGTTTTGTGGTTGTAGATGAAATCGGGAGGAGAATAGATAAGAGACGCGATCATGGCTGCTGGCAAGACCCCGAATACAGAAACCGCTGCGAGTTTCTTGACGAGCGGCTCCCCATCTCTGGTTATGGCGGAAAATAGGCCCTTGGTATACCCCATAGAAACAGCTTATAGAAAGAAAGAAACTCAAAGGGATCGGTCGATGTTGAACAAGGATACACAGTTTATATGCTCTTCTTCAAAATCAAAGCAAAGGGATCGACGTTGATTGGTATTAGTTTTGGGCCAGCCTCAATTTGGGCTTAAATTACTCCATACTTGGCCCACAATCTATTTCCTTTTAAAAGATTATAAAATTTATTCCAGCCGGTTTCAAAATAAAATATAATTCATTTTATATATATATATATATATATATATATATATATATGTGTAATTAACCACAGTCAAATGAGTTTAACATCTTGTAACGATGAAGACAAAATGACAATTTTGAATTTTGATAAATAAATAAAAATATTAGACTTTCTCAAATATTTGTAACATAGATTCATTTACTTATATATTCATCATTATTATCTACTATAGTAAAAAGTAACAACTCTATCGTAACATTATCGTTACGGTGTTAGGTATAAGTTTATACATAGAGAATGCAATTGAGATGACGATGAAGAATAGGAATGTTGTTTTATAAGTTTATACATAGAGAATGCAATTATGATGATGATGAAGAATAGGAATGTTAAAAACAACAATTGAAGCACGCATGCATTTTCAAACAATGAGCAAGAAAAATCACATGTCTAAACAACCAACCCACCAGAAACCCAAACATAAACTATAAGCAACACACATTTAAATGACTAGCAGCTAAGCAGCACTTCCGCTTTTAGAAGGGGAGGACATGACCGACAGAATATCCGTGACCGAAGACATGGCGCTCAAAGCTGCTTTCAGAACATCCTGACTACAACCTGGTTTCACAATACTTCGTACCTAATAACCCACAACAAATTAATTAAACACATGACCAAAAACTTAACGAAATAACTATAGTATAATGGGTATATTAAATAAGAATGAAAAGCACCTTCTCAAGATATTCGTTCAATTCTTTAATACGCCCCATATAATCAAGGTCCTCAACGCACAAACTCACAGCCCGAGAATCAGCACCTGGACCTTCAAATTGTAGGGGTCCTGGGTTTCTGTATACATCTTCCAACAAGAATTTTCTGGCATTTTGTCTCAGCAGCCTGCACCAATTATATTCCCAATAAAAAAAAAAGTAATTAGTCTATGTTTCGCAAACTATCTACAAAGTAGGGAGATAATTCCATTTGTATAGCATAAAACTGAAATCAACTATTTCAAATAAGCATCTTTGGGATCATGAGGTGACATACTCATATACTTTGCCTCTCAAATCCACAGTAGCAGGATGAACAAGAGGTTTCCCAATTGCCATTGCCCGAGAACCACCACCATCATGCTTCACACTCAACATAGCCTGAAATTTGCAAAGTGGTCAATGCTACCGTATCTGTCAATCTGCATGTCTGCAAGAGGCTGAAACCCTACCGTTATTGGAGCAGCACCACAGCGCCACTTGTTACAAGGATTCTTGAGGTTCGTTACAGTGGCCATATAACCATTCAGACCAGCTGCCAGAATATGGTAACAAATATGTCCAAGAACCTATATTACCATTGTTTCATGGTTAGATAAAGAGTGCCCAAGATTTAAAAATGGATGTGTAATTCAATGAGAAAAACTTACATAGGCATAGTCACAATCAAATTTTGATGGCAAAGAACCTCGAGCTTGATAACCAAAAAAGTGGCAGATGGCATTAAATTTCTTCCCTTTGTATGATCCTTCTTTCTGTATAAACATTCACATACAACGAACTCTATTACAACCCATTATGAAACAAGACTGAAAGGCACCCTAAACCACTCCAAATCTTACCTGTCGCTTGTTCATTTCTGCCTCCACAAGTTCAGCAAGAAGCTTTTCTGTTTCAATCTGAGACATGTAATATTCAAGAATCAATGCATGTGAAGTACGCTATTGAACCTTCCATGATATTTATACAGGAGTCGATGAACCAAGTACCTGAGACAACTGGGCTGAGTCATCAGATTCAGGATGAAGGAGAAGCTGCAGCATGGAAAAGTATTTTACATGAGCACTAATATATATATAGGCTTTGAAAAGAGAAATATTTCTATGTGCAGACATATAATAGAACGAACCTGTTTTCTAATAAAGGGTGGTAAAAATTCAAATAAGGCAGATGCCCATGGTGACAGTTGTGTTGATATTTTATCAACAGAAACACCTTGTCGGAGAAGACTATGGATTTCCTGGAAGGAGATGGTAAAAGATTAAGCTCAAACATTAGAACTGAAATATGGATAACAAGAACGGCACCCTTTTACTAACCTGCAAAAGTGCATAAATCTCCGGGATGCTTTCTATAAGCCCTTCTGGAAGTAGGATAACACCATGGTACTTTTCTGGATCAATTAACAAATTTAAAAGATAAGCTGATATAATTCCATTACAAACCACCACCATATTGACAACGAAATTGACGACCACAGACCTTGTTCTGCCCTTGCTTGGATGGCATCACAAATCTGTTTCGTCAAGTCAAAGATGGTAAGTTTTGAAGCAGCGACCTCTTCACCAATAATAACCTACAAAGAAGATTCACATGGATGATTCAGGAACAAGAATGCCTAAATATTCATATCAAAATTTGGCATTGAAAGAAAGTAACGCGCACCATGTTTGGATGTGACTGCAGAGTGCATTCCAAGGCCACATGAGATGCCTTCCGACCCATGAGTCGGATAAAATAGTAGTACTGGAAGGGATGAAAATCATTTAAACATTGATAAAGGGGTCAATATTTAAGTAACACAAAAAAGGACAAGTATATGGCATACAAACATCTAAAATCAAACTGTCTTCACCACTAGAAGGATCATTTTAATCAAGTGGATTACCTTCTCTGCTGAAAGAGCATCTGTGCAAACGTTGCTGATAAGCTGGGAGTTAACCTAGACAAAATTCAGACAAGTTCAGAGAATTTCCTATCAGATGAGTGACGACATGCATGTTGTCTAAAAACCAGGTCTTGACTTCAGAATTAGTAAACACTTTCTAATGTCATCATTTAACACATCATTTCAAGTTGCCAATAAAACAATTAGATCCATACCTTACAAATTGTATCAAAACCAACATTTGCTTCAACAAACTGATTCTTGAGATCGCCATTCAAAGTCACAGGTACGCCAATGACCTAATAAATTGCAAACAGAACCAAGAATAACATACGCACTAGATACAATGAATTTTGTATATGACAGACTATGTAGTAGAGACAGAACATGAATACCTTCGTAGAGCATTTTGCTTCAGCAAAAGTCTCGGCAAGCTGAGCAGCATCTGTGTTTGATGTTACCCCTTCAAACAAAACAAATCAGGTACATTAATAAACAAACACAAAGTTCCATGTCTACAATTATTTTAAACAATAGTTCATATATATACCTCCAATGATGACAAGTCCATCCAACTTCAAAGCCTTACATGCATCCATTGCAGCATTGACTTGTTCTGTTGTTCTTATTTGATCCTGTGTCCGTCCCAGCAGATCATAACCACCTTCAAAAGATTGAAACAAACAGAATTTAGCTATCACATGATTGGAATAGAAAACTTAAAGAAAAAAATTGTCTTGCTTAGAAGTACCTTGATTTTTGTAGGTCGCAAGAACATCATCTGTGATCTCAAGAGTTCTTTGAGCAAATAAACCTTCAGAACCACCTGGTCACATTCATAAGAAAATTTATTTCAAGCCAACATCATGTTAACTCAAAAGGAAAAAGTCCCAGTCACCATAGAGAAAAATAATACATAATTGCATGTTGGCAAGCTCACATTAGAAAAATGGTTTCTACTTTCTAACACTGAACATCAAATTAAGTGTTGAAATGGACAAAAAAAAAGACCAACAATAACATGTGATAAATATGTGTGTTTGTAGCATTGATGGACTAAATTACATAGATACAAGTACATTAAAGGTCACTTTGTGTTCTTGAATCTGTTGCTATAAGTTTTCTCCCCTAAATTAAGTTGATCAAAACATGCTCCCATCAAATACTTACCCAGAAACCCGAGCAAAGTACTTTTAGGGTTGTGAATTTTAAGAGCTTCACAAAGACCCCAAACAACATTGTGCCCTCCAGGAGACTGTCTACCACAGAAAACCAGTCCAACCCTGAAATAAAAAATAGTAAATGTATGAGCTTATTTCTAGATACACAAATACATGGTAAGCAATAAAGCCTTTACCCTGGTCCTACACTAACCCATTAATATTAGCACCCATGTTCCGATGGAACTGATAACAAACAAGCTTAAAAATAAATAAGAGAAGATGTAGAAAAACAAATACAGAAAGAAAACAAAAAGCCTTCAAAGTATAAACCCCATAAAACATGTCCTTAAGAACTTAATTTTAACTGTAAAAGGCAGTAACTAAAAGAAATTGAAAAGGAGAAAGCCATACCTCATTGCGGGATGCACGCTAATAATCTGGGCGCCAGGGACTTTGGCAGCTGCCCTAAGAAAATGAACCAAACGCTGGCCATATGTGTGAGGAAATGATTGACTGATAGCATGGGCACCAGAGGAATCTGCCACAGTAGTCCCATCCCCGAATTCTACTCGGACAGTAGTTCCCTGAGCAGAAGCCCATAAAAATGGTTCATAAGCCTTATGTTCTAACTTCTAAGATATTTATCACATATCAAATGCCAAAAAAGGTAATTAGGCTGCCGATTAAACATGCAAATATTTGCAAGCAGATTCTTCAAGTCAAAACGGAAGCAAACAGCTGCTTGAAGATAACTCAGATGTTGAGCAGTGGCATAGTTCTCCACCTATTCAACCATGGTTTTGCATGTATTTTTTTGTTATCACAAGTAATCTGTAGCATCACTGAGGCAATCCAGTGAGAAAAAAGAGAGTATATGGGTGGTGCTTGGGGAATCAGTGTACAGGTTTTTTGGAAAAGAAAAAGAGCACAAGATGATAAAGAAGGAATTGCAATCAACCTGAGCAGCTGAGGAAATCCAGTAACTACACAAGTTTGTACCTTGATGCAAAATAAAGCCATGCCAGTAGAAGCAACGAGGTGGGAGTAAAAGAAAAATGAACAAAAAAGGATAAAGTTTGGAGGCAACAAGTGGATCTGAGGGAGAAATATTGTTTAACAAAACACCAGCCAAAATGAGACCTAAATACCATGAGTCCATGATGAAATACGATCTATCAGAAAGTAACTGGATTACAGAAGTACCGTCCCAGTACATATATATAATCTGTTTAAGCCTAAAACAAAATCTAGACCCATAAGTCAACAATCAATTGCAGTCCAAGCTCGTACCTCTGATCATCACATGCTTTAAGAAGGCATTTCTAACTTGGAAAAAGAACTTAAAACCATTCAGAAAGCACTATTTACAATGTGATGCCAGAAAGTCAAACTTGGGTCACTCATATTGAATGATCTAAAGCAACAGAAACACATGTTGTTCAATATGTGAAATGCAGCAACTACTCACAATTGAGTACAAACTTTGTTAATGGATGCATATACAATGCATAATTTTGATCCCTATTCCATGCTTTCCGGTATCATATCACAAAGTTTTGGACAAGTTCACCGTGATTAAACACAATTTTAGAAAATGACAATGCAAGGATATGTGGAACCCAATTAGATTACTCTTCAAAATAGACTTATAGAAGAGAGTTGGTTCCAACATAGGTTGGAAGAAATGGTCCATCTAGCCGATGTGTTGAGTCCTAGAGTGTTAGACCTTTGACCATGATACCATGTGAGGATATATGGAAACCCATTAGAAATACTCTCCAAAAGATCCCTTTGAGAGAGAAAAGAGGTTCCGACAGACGATAATAAGAAAATAAAGCTTGGCAAAGAACAAGTGCAAAACAAGATTCTGTTTCTGGGGGCAGAGAAAAAAGTTTACATGGGCACTTGTATCGGAAGGAGTCAAGGAGGGGATATTAAGCATTCTGAATTTGTCATTAAGTTGATGATTTCCAACTACGGCAAAAATGCCGTATGATAGGAAAAGCTACTTCAAAAACATAAAGCTGTCACATTCAATCCCAGAATAGTCAGAAAACCACCAGAAACATGATGAAAGTAAAGGAGGAAAGGAGAAAATGGCAACATGAAGGCATATAACATGATATACATGTGAGATGTATTTGATTCTCATTGACGATGATCTCTAGCAACAAACGCAGCAGGTTGGTGGAAAGAATGAACATTCAAACACACCACCGATCCTTGATTGGATCAAGGATACTTAAATTTATAGAAAAAAGTGAAATGTAAGAAGAGAATAGCGTACCTGGAGGCAAGGGGGAAGTTGTGGTTGGTAAAGAGATCGAGTTTTCTGGAGATGAGAAAGCTCTCTTGGAACTCCATAATCTGATTCCATTTCTTCAGTCTCAGTAGCACTCTGTTTTCTTCACCTACAACACACAGGGAGAGAGAGACTTGGTGGGTTTAAAAAGGAAGTAAACGTCAAAGAAGAGACGCTAAAATGGGCGATATCACCAACCAACCAACCAAGCAACCCCCCGCTTTTTATATTTGGAAAATTTTATTTTTTATGTTTAATTCTTTCCATTCCAATCCAATCCAAATATGAAAATTGTATTAATTTCTTTAAAATATCCCCCAAAGCTCAAACTAAATACAAAGCATCGAGTTAATAGTAGGTCTATTCATCGGTTGACATCCGTTGAATGTGAAGGAACCGAACCGATCGAATTTCATCCAATAGATAATTGAATCGGTTCGGCTGCATCCATTTAGTACTTTTATTGGATATCCAATGGATGATCCGATGAAATTAGATCCATCCGATGTGTGTAATTCAATCTGATTCTCTAACAATGATACACATTAATTAATCACTTTTAACATGTGTTAAAAACCAACACAAGGGATGAAGGGAAGTTAAAAATTCAAAGTCTCACATAAAACAAATTCCGATTTAAGCAATTTGAAAATAAATTCATTGGATGATAGTTGGATAATGATTCAATGGACAACTGGATGGTCATCGAATGATTAATTGGATGAGTAAATGGATGTTGATCGGTTCGGTTCTGGTCATATCTAGATTGCCATCCGAGAACCGACCGATCCAAATTGGATGTTGAAATTTTCAATCCGATCCGATCTAATTACAACTGGATATCCAATTATGGTTGGTCGTTCTAATTTGATCAGTCTGTTCCAATTCAATCGGTTGATTTTCTGCACACTCCTAATTAATAGCTTGGAAGCAAGGCCGACCTCTACAGAGACGAGAGGTAGTGTGATCATTTGTGTGTTTAGGTTGTGTCGTTGCTTGGATCTAACCTATGTTTTTGTCCAATTGGCCTAGTATTTTACGACTTGATCACTTGTCCTTACTATCCTATAAAGAACTCGAACTTGTCTGCTATGCTAGCTAACAAACCTAAAAATCTTATAGAATCTATTAGTATAATTATGCTTTTAGGATCTTTTTTTCAAAGATATTGTGTTTTTAGGATCTAAAAAGAAATCATCATAATTAAGTGGAATTGGGAAGCGCCTAGAATTTTTAACTTTTTATAAATTTTAATTAATTATAATAAAATTTTAATTTGCATCGTCTATGTCCATGTCCATTCATTAATTTTAACAAGGTACCATCGAGAATGGTTGTAAAGCCTTATTAGCAGGTTGGATGGGTCGGGTATAACACGTTGTATCGTCCATGAATTGCTCTAAAGAGGGGGTGCAATGCAGATGATCCTGGCTCCATCGTCATGATGCAATAGAAAAAAAATTAGGCTTCTTACACTTTATTAAATTAAAGTAAAGGCACAAGTTTGTGATAGCAGATTTAGGAGCCATTTACTTAAATGCCTACCCGGCAAGTGTTTCATGTTAGGAGTTAACACTATAATTTGTTTTATAGGTAAGATTGTAGTACATCAAAACGTATCATATACAACAATTTACCTGGTAAGCGTTTACCTGGGTAAGAGTCGTCATCCTCACTTACCGGGTAAGACTCTCCATCCTTATCATTGCTCTTACCGGGTAAGATTTTTGGCCCTTGCCATCTTCATCCGGTGAGGAAAATTACCCGATAAGTACTTACCGAGTAAGCGTTTAATAAACGGTCCCTTAGTATATATTGTTGTGTTAAAGTTCTTTGTTTGGAAGAATGGTTGTTGGCAACTTTTAAAATTTTACCTTTTTATTTAAATTACTTTGATTGAAAAGACGGTAACAGTCAAATAGACGTAATGAAAAAATATTGTGACACTTGTTTTTTTACAAGGCCATTTGTCTTTACCTTTCATGTGTATCGTAACGAATGATTCTATCGGCTGTGATCAGAAAAACCAATCAACAAATTTATAATGTTTTTTCAATAAAATCATATAGGTTTATTTCTCCGTTTGAATAACATTTTGGGGCCGCCCTTGGGAGTTCAAATATCTTGAAAGTGTTTGTCAACTTTTTGATATAAAAGTTTCCTCTATCTATCTCGGACACTCTTACTCTCTATGTTGCAGTGTGAAGAAAAAAATGAAATCGTGATTCCAAGTTGTCGAGATCATATTGATCTTCTATCGAGAAAAAATAAATATATTGAGACAATCTGAGAAAAAATAAATGCATAAATATATAAGAAGATATCAATACATCATATAAATAATCGAGAAACAAGCTTATTAAGCATACATTGGTTATTTAAGAGGAGAGCAAGGGGGTGTCGGATATCCAAAGGGAATATGCTTCCACCGTTGTATTTCTTCTTGTTGCCCTTTCATTTCAATGTAATACTCATCGGTTGCAAGATCACTTGCCATTGTTCTCCAATACCCCCGAGATTAGTTACAAACCGGTGAGGACACCATGGTTAACAAAAAAAAAAAAACGGATCCGCCTTATCTTGTTATGCAAAATGTTTAACATAAATAACCACCATCCAGAAACAAGAAAATAAAGAGAGTAGAAGATTAAACATAACAATAACACCTAGCTACTACGCATGGTCTAATATTTATTATCTATCCAACAAGAATATATGACAAAAACAAAATGAGTCAAAAAACCAACCCTATCATGTTAATTGGCATCCTTATCCTCGATCGTGATGCTTTGTATCCTTTGCCCACCAAAAGTCTACACCTTCTTTGACTTCCCAGCTTCACCAGAACCAGACTTTTTAGACTTGGTACTTTTTCTCCTCTCACTTGTAGGAGTAGACTTGGGTGGTGGTGAAGGACGAGCTGACAAACATTGCCTATCAACCAAAGCAGGGAACCCAACAGCAGGGATTCTGCAACAATTTCATCAACATAGAACATATACATTACAAGAATGAAGGCAAAAATTGGCAAATCTGGATAAATAACACATACCCAACAAGAGCACAGCAGACTCCTGCTTGGTCATGGAAGCATTGTATGCCTTATTACTATGCAACGAAAAGCGCAGTGCTTGATTCTCCGCCATAAAGCACTGGAGTAGTGACCCCAATCTCCTGCATTCCCCTTCATAGTACCTACTTTTCAACTCCAGATCTTTTACATACATCTTTTTCCTCTCTCGAGACTTTAGAGCTGCATCTTTATTCCTCAGTTGCCTGAAAACATATTATTATTTGTTATTTTAGAACAAATCATACTACAATGTGTAATGAAAAACTTAACATTCGATTTGGATTCGTTATTAACAAGTTTCTCAATTCAGATTTCATTATAATCACTAGGCTTTTTAAGTCACAGATTCAGTATAGACAGTAGGATGCTTCACTCAAAGAAATCATTATTCATAAACATCCCCATTACCCTCCAAAAGAAACCAATAAAATCAAATACTAATTCATGTGTGCCTTATCTACCTTCTTTCCAGTATTGGCGTCCACTTAATATCGTTAAGTGATGGGCAATTTAAACTCAACTACTTTACAACCGCATCATCAAAATCAACTCTAATACCACCTAATATCGTTAAACCGTAATAAGCTGAAAAATAACATGCGGCTCAGAATCCAATCAAGTATGGCAAGTCAAAATTCAAGCTATTTTTATGGGTATAGACTCACAATTCCAGCTAGGGAGTTGCAAGTATCAGAAAGGAAGATACATGAGCATTTGAACAAAAAAAAATGTCAATTACAGATAAACATCAAATAATTCAATAAAGAAAACTTGAAACTTAACCTATAATTCGAATATATTATACCTTTTCCTCTTTTTGGCAAGGGGGTCGTTGGGATCATCATCAGAATTCTGTTTTTCTTCCTTGTGATCGTCAACAGCTTCAATTTTTTGGTCATCAATGGCTTTATGAATATGCTCATCGATGGAATTATCACCATCAGAAACATCGACAACTTCACCGGATCTCTCCCCGTCTAAAGGCGAATCAAGCAAAATATCATGAAAAAAGCCATCTGGCGTCTCCTGAGCGGAATTGAAGGCATCTCCGGTAGGAATTTCGTCGTTATCTTTCAAAAGCAACTGCTCGACATCATGGAGCGAGAGCGGAAAGTGGTTGTCCCCATGATCTGGTGACGAAGTTGGAAGGATAGAGGATGAGTCGAAGAAAGTATCATCAAAAAGATCGTCCCAATCGATTTGATCTTCCATAAAAAGAAATACAGATAGGTGGTTTGGGATTGATCATTCAGGAGAAGATTTATGCAGATTAAAGAACGAACGAACGGAGGATGGAAAGTTCTAGGAAAAACATGTATCAATCTTATTCACCAAGGAAGTGCTTCGTCATTCAACCAATCAGATTTCGCCATTTCATTAAACTATAATTTTGGTCCTTGAGCTTTAATGAAATATCTAAAACTGGTACCTAAGCATTTTGTTCTCATACTACCTCTATTGGAGACATTCTTTGTCCTTTTTTTTATCTATTTCTTTTTTAAAAATTGACCTTATTAAAAAAAAAAAAAAATATATATATATATATATATATATATATATATATATATATATATATAGATATGCACATGCTAATGAAAGAAGCCGGAAAAAAAGTAATTATTAAAGTAGCCCGCACAGTAAAGGGTTTTAGAGACGAATCAGATATGTTTGGAGAAGCTATGTTGTCCAGGGGTGGGGATAGGGTTCACGAGAGATGTAAGAACGAAGCTATGTTATCTAAGGGTGGGGTGTCGGGATACCAAATGATTCTTTCTCCATATATTTTGAATTCATCAAAACACCAAAAAGATGCACATACAATTTTGTTTTTGGGATTTAAAAGATACAATTTTGACTACTGCTTTTACAATTATTAAACAAATACCACTTGTAACAAGCTAATTGACCATTGATGTTGGTAAGCTGGCCCTAAAACAAGGTTCCAACCCCAAGAAAGAAAACAAATCGTGGAAAAAACAAGATAGATGAATGGATTTCAATCCTAAAAAACAAACAAAACCCTTGTATGGAAAAGAGGTACGGGGGAGGGATAGCCGAAGAAGAGGAGAGAAAAAAGAAGGGGGGTGGGGGGTTAAACGCTAATCATATTTGTACATAAGCTATGTAAACTTGTACACCAACTTCTTTTGATATAATTAAGACAATTGACCTAGCAAAATTAGGGTTGTGGACTATTTTCAAAGCAAAATACATAACAACACAATGACTATTCTTTCAATTTTTGCAAAGGACCACTTTCTTTGTATTTTACAAGCCATCGGACCAAATTTGCAGTTTACCCTTATTTTAAATTGCTTTCATTTTAATGTTGGTTTTTCATTTTATATTCGATACAATGGGACTTCATTAAAAGGAACAAGAAAGAAGCAAAAAGACATTCTGGTTTCTTCTCATGCACAATATCAATAGCTGATACCTTCAACCCCAGGGAATGTAATTTCAGCCACATGAAAGACATACCTATAGTTCTCATCTCATACATAACAAGTAAGGAAAAAGACAGAATCAGTCCTTACATTATGACAAATGACAAATGACAAATGACAAATGACAAATGTAATCTAACATTTAGAGATATGTATAAATTTTCAACAATCTCTCATAAATGGAATAAAAGAACAAGAAACCAAAGAGTTAAAAGATGAGATAGCATACATACACCATCTCAACAAATTGTTGAGGAATGTGTTTCCTAATACACTCCATGTGTTCAATGTACGAGAATGTGACAAGTTGAATCAAGCTTTACAGAAACAAGCTGATCCAAATATGGATAGATAAATATAACATACATTGTAATCATCTGAGACTGCTAGGAGGAAAATGGCGTAATGGGTTTTCCCTCAGTAGTTCTGTTTCCCTGTTTCAAAACAAGAATCCAGTTAAACTTGTCGATTATCTAAAACTGAGTGCAAATGATTCTTGTTATTACTTACTTCTTAAGGTCGCTGCCATCCTTGTTCCTGAGCTGCAGAGCAGAGGAGCGTCCACCCTCACTGCTAACGTTATGAGGTCTGGAGAGTGGATAAAAAGGCGGTCGGTCAAGAGACTGATTTTTTCATCATAGTATTCAGCTTTCAGTTGCAAACTGATTGTTCTACTTGTAAAAACTAAAAATGATGAAAAGGACACTAGTTTTGCATACATGAGCAATACTGGACAGATGACACATTTTATAAAAGAGCAATCGTAAATGAAAAAGAAAAATGTAGCGTTATTTTACATTTCTGCAAGAAAACATCAAGCCAAGTGTGATTAATCATTCCATTCCAATATGATGCTCAAAGTCTAAGTCCATATTTGTTTAGGACAAGGCTTAAGCCACTCAATACTATTGACATATGGTAAAAAGACTACTAGACTTCGCATGAATGAGTGATTTGATGAAAGTGCCAACTATGGTGTGCTTTTCTTTTTTCTTGTCTTCATAATTTGCTTAATATTGCTCATTCTTTCAAACTATGGTGTTTCTTTTTTTGGTATTTAGCCTTGTTTGTGGGTGAGGATGGTATGATGCCTAACCATCATTAGCTAGCTATATCATAAGAGTACTAGTCTATCATACTCACTCTGAGCATTCTTCATCTACAAAGACTTCAATGCAGGGAGGGGCAGTAGCTCCACCAATTCTATGAACAGGTCTCTGGGGAATCTGAAATTTTAGGGAAAGGTTTGGCATGTGTCAAATAACATGATCAACTGACATATGGCCATAATTTTATAATTGGAATGTAGAGTTGTTAGATTGAATCGTACCTTATTTGATGTCCACATGGCAGGGATCGCATTGTTCTCTTTATTTCTCTCAGCTCGTGCTCCTAGAGTGTGCCAGGGTTTCAAGTCCGATTTCGGTGGTTCTGACTGGTGCATTGAGCTCCTAGCCATGGTGCTCGTCTCTTTAAAAACCTTGAGTGAAGCCCCAGGCCTACCAAAATGAAATCAAGTCAAGTTAGATTACCAAGAAAAAATACCACTGTATCGGTTCTCCACCTTGTATATGATGACGTTTAGCTATTACTATAATCAAAACAAAAAGATTTTTAATCACCAAAGAGAGGTTATATCAGCAAGTATGCTAACTAGGTTCAAAGTGTGCCAGCATCATGAATGACCTGCTCTAATACCATATTAAACCGCTCAGGTTACAATCGGTAACCATTGCCTAAGAGTGGACTTGGCCAGGATCAAATGTACTTATTTATCATATCACTCATGACTTCATTTACTTACCCGTCTTGCTTTGGTCTTTTCCTAGCAATGTCAGAACTTTCAAGAGTACGGTTTCCTGGCAGGTTAAGGCAATATATGAGTAAAAGTAACAGAATTTGAGGCATATTTTCCACACAGAACAGCACATATGAAGCTCACCACTGTCTTTCCGGGCCAAGATGGTTCCAAAGCTTCGTACAGGTTGACGAGTATCCATCAATTCCTCCTAGGGATTTCGAAAGATTAACATCAATACAAACAATTCATGCAAGAGCTCAAAGAACAAGAAAAACAGAAGAAACAAGATTCATTTACGTACTTCACTGGCTCTTGGTCTATTCATCGTCCGGGCAAAAAAACTCTTGTAAGCTGATTTTAGCTTCTCAATAGGTTGAGCATTCCTATTACAAAGAAAATTTGGTAAGAACTTGGTCAATTTTCTCATGAGATAAGTGTAGGAATGTAAAGTTTATAAAACTGTAATGGTGTGGTCATATTGCATCGTCATAATTACGCTGCAACAGAGTTCGTACTTCTTTTTCTATATCAAATATGATATCACATGTATATGTATATCAATTTGCTCCAATCACAAGTTTACAACAAAGACATATTATTTGATTAAAAAAAGCAACTAGCAAATCAATTTTTTCATCAAATGTAAACGCAATAACCAAATAACAAGACAAAGCAAAAAATAGAAAAAACAATAGATATAACTTTTAAGCATAGAGTAAATGGAACTTTCATATAATTTCAACACATGGTCTACGTCGTGTGGAACTATTTAACAAGAGCAATCTAGCGGAACCCATTTGACAGCATGGACACCCATATTACACCAAACCGAAAGGTAAAATGACATTAATTTGGTAAATAGAGGACCATGGATGGAAGGAGCAAGTATAATGGTAACAGAAACCTACATGTGAATTAGACTTGATACAAAGCATAGACATATGTGGTTCCATATTTGTCCCCTTAGAATAATCATATCTACAAAAATGTCTAAGCTATGCCTTATAAATTGCAATATATTGTGCAGCCCACTTGTACGTTTTTGTTGTCCTTAAACATCTAAATATACCATATGAAAAATAGAAGTTAGACCCATGTTGGTCATATATGCAAAAGCAAACAAGCATTAAAGTGTATGACATGCAAAAAGCATATGGTATGTAAACGATACAAAATGTGTAAAAGATTAAGATGTAAAAGACTACAAAGGCAGAAAAGCATACCTAGATATCCCAAGCTCGAATATGTCATTCGCAGTTCTGATCTTATTCTTTGACTCCAAATGGGAAGCATATGTTATGTAAAAGATAGAATGTGTCTCGCCGATTTTGTTTGTGTCAAGAAAACTATAAACAACTTCAGCATCGTCGCAGTTTTCAGCCTGCAATGAAATTTTGAATTATTACCATACACAAACTGCCAAGACACAGAACCATGGGCGGACCTACATAGGTGCCATGGGTGGCACGTGCCACCGTATCGTTTCTCCGCCGAAGGGTAAAAAATTTAGGTTTCGTGTACGGTGCAACCGTATTAATTTGTTGTGTGCCACCGTATGTATTTTGAAACTACAATGAGAACAAGTTTTATTTGGTAGAGTTGGTTTTCAAGGCTTTTATTCTACCCCACACCCAAGTCCGAATCATGTTAGTGTCATTTTCTTAGTCAAACGGTGCCACCGTTTGAAAAAAATTTCGTATATTTGTTTATTATAGTCAAACGGTGTCACCGTTTGAAAAAAAATTTCCTATATTTTTTTCTTATGGTCAAATGGTGCTACCGTTTAAAAAAATTTCTGGGTCCATCCCCGCACAGAACAGCAAGAATTGAAGTGTGCTTTACAATGATAGGGTAACACGATTGAGTTATATAAGAACTCACATATTCCAACCACACTTTAAGATAACGAAGATCGTTCTTATAGTGCTCCTCATGCCAAAAGGTTCGCACACATTGTTCAAAAATGACCACCAATCCTGAGCAGTCTCCACCAGGAGGAAAAGCATCTTGAATCCACTTGATACAGCTATACATAGTACGAGAAAGGTTATAGTATTTATGGGAGTTAGGCAACTTCCACATCCCAACAAAAGATACAATTGTAAAGAACTCTGAAATTCAATTCCAAGCAACTAGCCAGACTTCCCAATCCTAAAGGATGAATTTACCTGACCAACTTTTGAGGAACTTTTGGGGTTTGTTATAGAAAATGACAAAACAAATGCTTTAGAAGAAGTTGGTAAGTTTTTCTTCCCTTCCTACCTGGTATAGGCTTCATTGCAGGAAAGCACAATCGCTACAATTTGTTTCGCACCCAGGAGAGGGAACGGTTACCAATGATGCAAGAGTTCATGACGCAAGACTAAAAACTCACGGTAGAATGGGGAAAGAAGAGAAAAAGGATACAACGTAAGCAATGATTTTGGAGTTGTTAAGAGAAATCAGAGTACAAAGAACTTACTCAAGCCATGGTTGTAGAGGATCTTCACCTTCATACTCATCAATGGCTTTAATGAGCTTTCTAATAACATTAAAAAACAATAAGACAAAGATAATCATGAACAAGATTTAACGATAAATAGAACAATGAATAACTCGATTTCTCATATCAGACCAGGAACCCTGTTGTAACTTTCCTTTGCTCGTCTACTTGGTTTTATATCAATTTCGTCTTCGAAAATCGCAGTTTTCTTATAGTTTGCTCATATGAGTAAAAGAAATCAGATGTTACATAATAAAGATTGAGGATTAGAAAGAATTGAGACCTTCGGGTGTCAATCAGAGAGTTTCGGATTTGAATATCGGCATGGGATTTGAGGGAATCGTTGAGGAGTTTTACATTGCGGCCTCTCTTCAATGGTCTTACATTTTCTTTGAAGAGCTCCCATTCGTTGCCGGTTACTTGTTTAGAGGCTAAGAACTCCGTCTCTGGATCCATAAACAACGGCATGGTGATGGTGGGAACATTCTCCTCCATTGCTAAGAAATTTGAAATTGAAAACCCTAGAGTATTACCTCTGAGTGTGCGAGTGAGTGACGAAGATGACTTTTTTCAAAATTTGAAATGATGGCAACGGTAAAGAGCTTAGACCAAACAAGCCCGATTTATTTATTTATTCGTTTTATATTTTATTACCATTTTGGTTTTATTTTACTAGTAAGCTGACCGTAGTCATCTCGATCAAAGGGAAGTTTTTGCTTAACATGAGCTAGACCAACAACTAACTATTTTACGTTTTGTACGACACGGAACAAAGATAAGAATTGAGACATGATAGAGCAGAAAATATGATTTTTTGTTATATTAAAATAGGTAGAGCAATATGGGATAAGAATGAGACAAAAACTAAAATATTACTAATTAACCTCCGTTTGATATATATATATATATATATATATATATATATCTTTAACATGGTATTTGTTTTCCTGGTCAATAGTCATCACTCTAGTTGCGGCTGCTGCCATCATCGGCCACCCCCACCACCTTCACAACCACCATTGACCATCATCTATCACCACCTCTACAACCACGATCGGCCACCGACCACCACCATCTGTCGCCACTACCACTGTTGGGTTCATCTCCACTTTCTCTTCTACTACAACAACCTCCTCCACCACCTCCACAACCGTCGTCAGCTACCGACCACCACCGGTTATTACCACTACTACTGTTGGCCACCTCCACCTTATCCTCTACTACAACCTCCTCCACTTTCTCCTCTACTGCAACCTCTTCCACCACTTCCACAATCATCGTCGGCCACTGATCAACACCGTTCATCGCCACCACCATGACCCACCTTAGCTCCACCACGACAACCATCACCAACTACCACTACCACTACCACTACCACTACCACCATCATCCATCACTATTGGCTACCCCTACCATTATCTACCATATTCACGTCTTCCACAACCACCATCGTCCATCTCCATCACCACTAGTATGGTTGGCCACTTCCACCTCCACCATTGCCCACCATGACACCTACCTCCACCACATAGACCACAACTACCTCCTCCTCCACCGTCGACCGTCACCATCACTACTATCCACCATCTTCACGTCCTCCACAACCACCATCGTCTACCAATTACCAATGATTCTACTTCCACAAACAACCATTGTTGTTGCAACAATTTTCATCATGCCTTCACCAATTGATAAGGATCTTGTAAACCGAATGAAACATAATTTCTTTTTTGTATAAATCGGGTTTTTTTTCAAATTACCATCAATTATATAAAAAAAAATTATTCAAATTTGGTACTATTTTATATTTATGTATATAAAAATTGTGTAAAAATATTTATAAATTATATTATTTACTTTATTTGTGTTAATTATAACTATTATATGATATATAAAATCACAAAATAACTTTTGAGAGCAACTTGTCTAGCAGTTCTAGTCGTACCAAACACGATATAGACACTTGTTCTCTCATGTACATGCCTAGTCGTACTAAACACCAGACAGACACTTGTTTTGTCCAGTTTGTCTCGTTCAGGCCTACCGTCTTGTTCAGTTCTGTCTTATCCAATCATGTTTGCGTACCAACCAAAATGTCAATTATGTTTTTTTTTGTTTTTTTGTCCATCATGATGTAGTCGTATCCCCCACACAATGTAGCTAAGTGCAAAATTTAAATAGATACCTAGTACAAATAGATTTTTACCAAATAAAATATATATGTTGATCCATTTTACATTTTGATATATGGAAGAGTAAACTATAGAAACAGTCATTGTGATATACATTTTGTTGTGAAAATAGTCTCTATCTCTAACTCAACTAGTTAAAATGTGGATGGTTGAAGTAGGGGTATACAAAAACTTAATTAACTTGCCTATCCAACACGAACCGATTGGTAATTAATCGAGTTGTAATATTTTCAATTGCGTTGAAACTGCGTTCGAGCTTTTTGAACCCAACTCAACCCAACCGATGAACCGGATATGTGTTCTATATCATGGATTTAATATGATTGTTAACTCCTTAATTAATATATACATTAAATCAACCATAATTAGATTAATTCAAAAATCATATAACAATTTTAACCATGGCTTTACTTTCTTTTATGAACCTTAAACTTTTATAAAAGTTTTCTTTTTGTTTAAATTTTTCATCTGGTATATTAAAATCACATTTTATCTGTTGTCATGAATTTAAAAAAGAAAACTTTTAAAAGCAGAAAATAATAAATAAAAAAATATGCATCGCTCGCAGCTGAGCTTGGTATCCAGATGGTGTGGCAAATATGATTCTTCACCTCTCCACCTCCCCTTCCTTAACTGGGCTTCACGCCGGACCCTCACTCCGGCCTGCCAAATCACCCGATTCTCGCTGCCGAGCTTCATGGCAAGAGGTACCTCTTTTGCTCTATATATTCCTCTCTTATCTTCAGGATTTATTCTCAGCTTCTATATTGGATTTAATCTATCATCAACAAACTGCCGATCATAATCCTATGCCCTACGCACACCATCTGAGATCTGCAGATACAGAAACACCATGACTTGTATGCTAAAGAAAGCATGCTACAATGGCCTATTGGTACACTAACACTGGTTTCTTCTTTTCAAGTAGACGCCTGATGAGCAATAATCAGGAATATATTGTTAGCAAGTCTCCAAGAAAGCTTAATATAAGCATGTCCATTGCTATTAATAAATTATTTGAGCCTAATATGTGTTGCTTTCTGATTCGAACTTATATTCTTGTCATTTCTTTTGGTACCAATTTTACAGTTCTGTTATAATGTTTCTTTTGTGTTTATTTTATAAGGAAAGATGCTGCAGTTACTCCAATTTTTTTTTTTTTTATTTATAACTTTTCTTGTATGTTAATGAGTTTAATCAACAAAAGGTCCTGAATTTTTGTCAAATAGCTTGCTGGGGTATTAGTTTTCTCAGCGATTCCTTTCACTGCGGTTAAAGCTATCGCCAACAGTCCCCTTGGGGAGACGCTGCAGCGGAGAATGGAGGACAAAAAGAAAGTTGCTGTTAAGAATGCTTCACTCAATAAAACATTGGCACAAAAGGCAAAAAAGGATAGGTAATCTTTTTCACTTTTCCTCTTTAATGTGTTTGAAATTGCACTTATTGCCACTTGAATTGATTCATACCATCATGTTACAGAGACCAATTTTCTTAAGCCACAATATAACCCTGAAGCACAATAGGAGTATCAGAAAACCATTACCATATATTTGATATATAAGTTTTAAAATCCTTCATCTAAATTTTACAGCCTTTGGTACGGAGAAGAGAGGCCTCGCTGGCTTGGCCCGATCCCATTTGAATATCCTACCTATCTTGATGGTGAACTACCCGGGGATTATGGCTTTGATATTGCAGGTCTGAGCAAAGATCCTGCGTCTTCCAAGAGATACTACAAGTAAATTCTCCTTGCTTTTGTGTTGTATCAATCTATGCTTGAGTAATAGCCATCATCTAGTTGGTGGTGTCAAAGATTTCCCTCATTCCATGGTTACACTCCTGATCTATCTGTAATGTTCATATGAGGGTGGGTATTGCAACACATATGACCAAATACAATGTTGGAAGCATTTCGTGTTATGACATCATACATGTACTATTGCATTTGTTTGTTTTTGCAGTTTTGAAATATTGCATGCACGTTGGGCTATGCTTGGCGCATTTGGTGCCTTAATTCCAGAGTTATTAGACCTTGTAGGTGCTTTCCATTTTGTGGAACCTGTTTGGTGGCGAGTTGGATACTCAAAGCTTCAGGTAGTATTTCATATCCCTTGTGAAACATCCTATATCATATCTAACTGCCAGATGCAGTCAGGAATGCGTAATTCCACACCATAAGGTATGGCAGCCATATGTATTCTGTCACGGGATCCTTTCATCTCTGAGCTCCAATTAACACCCTTATTATAATCCCAAATAGAACATATGATCTCTGCCACAGAAGATTTATGGCATGAATGATGAAACAGAGTAACAAAGTCTGTTTTGGAGACTCGTGAAGCAAAGACTTAATTAAAAATGAATCTAATAGGTTATTATTTGCCAATTTCTTGTATAATCATGAGTAAATGCCATTTTTTCATACTTGGTAGGGTGAGACACTGGATTATCTTGGTATCCCGGGGCTCCATTTTGCTGGGAGTCAAGGAGTGATTGTCATAGCTATCTGCCAAGCTCTTCTCATGGTAACCCCTTCATCTTTATGTATAACTTTCCCTATTCCATGATGTCTCTTATCAATCAAATTTTCCTTTTTACTTTTTTTGAAGGTGTATGATGTTAGCATATGGCATGTATTAGAATGAATAGTTTGTAGGTTCTCAAGTGTTGTGATGTGCAGGTTGGGCCTGAATATGCAAGATACTGTGGGATAGAGGCACTTGAGCCTTTAGGAATATATCTGCCTGGTGACATTAATTATCCAGGCGGGGTCCTCTTTGATCCGTTGAATCTTTCTGGAGATCCAGTTGCTTTTCAGGAACTGAAGGTGAAAGAGATAAAAAATGGGCGTCTCGCGATGATTGCGTGGCTAGGCTTCTACGGTCAAGCGGCTTTGACTGGTAAAGGACCTGTGGAGAACCTTGTTGACCACATTTCAGATCCGTTGCATAATAACATAATATTTATGCTTGGATCGCTGTATGAGTAACACAAGAACGGGTAGCCATTAATATTGTGCTGTAAAGTTTTGTACATTTGTAGGGCTGTTTTGATTCAACTGCAAATGAGAATTTCAAAGATGTTAGTTTGAGTTTGTGTACGATTTACAAGTTTAATTGTGAAATCCAAAAGTTAAAGCAAGAAGAATAAATTAGAGGTAAGCTATTATTATTATTATAAGGCAAAAGTGATGGTGTGCATATTGTAAACCATCTGGAAATGGTTTTTGTATTTTTATTTCATTTCGAATACCAACCAATCCTTGAAACCAGTCCTTTAATTAATCACTCATGAAAATGGCTGAAAAGAATACATATATACAACTGAACATGCATTAATTAAGTGATGTGATTTGGCAACACCAAACTAAAAGAGAGGTATATATGATTAAGCTTCAAATATCATATCTTGTATAATGCTTACGCCTTGCAGTACAGAAACAGCTGTGAGGCATGTATAAGTTATTTTATATGTTATAGTTGTAGGTATAGATATATACAACTAGATATAGATATAGATACAAGAGAAATATAATTAATAAGCGTTTAATGTGTGTTTTACTTTGATATTGGACAAACCATTCATTAATTCATCATTGTCCCAATTCTATATATGCTCACAATTGATCTACACAAAAAACTAACGGTATACAAGAACACACAATTTCACAAACCCAATTCAAAAGAAAACAAAGAAAAAGTGCACGGGGTATATATATTTTATATATAATATAAACTCAGGATTAATTTGCATTCATAAAAACTATATATGGTTATACTTATATATAACTCAAGTTTTATAACTCCATGGCCATCCAACCATAATGATCATCTCTGCTCCTGCAAGTAACGGAATATACTTCCAATTAATTAACGGTGAATTAATCATATAATATTTTAACCAAAAACAAAAGCAAGAGACATGATTCATTAATCTATTTATTTAATTTACAAACAAATTAAACCAATCTTAACTGAATGTAGCGAAATGAAATCCAAGGGATAATTAATTGCCAGTTTTTATTAAGTTGTAGTATTTCTTAGAATAAGAATCTTCTAATTAAATATTTATATGAATCATATAAATTCATACCAAAATAATATATAGATGGCTTATATAAATTCAAACTATTACAGAATTGAAATCCATACCACAATGTAATTTAATAGATGGATGATATAAACATTAATATAATACATTAACTGACTTCTTTCAATTTACAAATACAACCTTTTTCTTGCCCAGATAATTGCATGCATATATATATATATATATATATATATATATATATATATAAACAAGAAACGTCATTATATCATATTATATGGATATGATAGAATCCTTAATTAATTTTAATAGGTAGGCTATATTCTTGGGGTTCTGTTACGGCCACCAGTACTCCTTGCCACGTCCTGAACCAGAGCCTCTCCAACCCCTTCTCCGATCCCGTCAATCAGGCCCCCGATGAACTCAGCAACAGCTTGTGAAGCAAACCGCATGGCTGGTCCTAGAATGCTCGCCTTCTCTGAGTTCTTGATGCCATTCACTTTAAGCCCGTTGATCAGGTCCTTAGCACACACTGCATGAAGATGATAGTCACAAACCTTGCAGCTGTAAAGACGGCCAGATCTTTTTCTATTACAGTATCTGCAGATAAAGTTGAGTTGATCATCGGAGGAGGCTAATGATGGCAAGAGGTACAAGGGGTGGTTGTGAAGAGATGGGTAGTTGATTTGGTCAGAAAGCATGGCACAACATGGGTGCATCTGGAAATGGCAGAAGCTGCATCTGAACGTAAACCCTCTTGTGGATTTTCCACAAACGTTACACGTTGGCCATCGAATCCCACCTTCATCAAACATCAGCATCATATACAGAATTCATCAAGAACATCATACATGTTGCATGCATATGAATTAATAATATTTACCTGTTTTGGGCTTAGAATGGAAGACAAGCTGATGCTGGAGATGAAGGGGATGAGCTTTAAGAAATGGAGGAGATAAAGCACAGAAATCATGCAGCTGGAAATCGCATTTCTGACAGGCGAATCTTTTGCCGGCGCCACGTTCTTTGCAGCCGGAGCAGGTGAAAGCCTCCTGCAGGTTAACCAGTGAGATGGGGTGGTGGGGATGAGTGAAATGGTTCATCTGTTCTTCAAAGAGAGACTGATCAGGAGAAGTGGGAAACTCAATGGACAAAGACTTTCTTGGAGGTACTGCATTAGTAACTCTGAATGGATCAGAGTTTGTAGGTTGGAATGTTTGAGATCTTCTGAAAGAGCTTCTTTTGTTCATCTTTGTGTGTGTGCTTGATTCATTATTTTAGGGAAATGGAGAGAAGAATATATATATATTTATGGTGGTGAGAAAATTATTAAAGTTGAGGAGTGTTAATTTAAAAAATGATGCATGCAGCTTTCATCAATTTTGGATTGGATTGGATTGGTCAAATTAAGGTCAAACATAGAGTTTGGGTATACTTAATTACTTTGTTACTTCATAATTATGTATTTGTGAGAAATTAAGTTAAGTTGTGGGGTCCAAGAGGGTGTGTATTTTCAAGGGTGAAGGACTGTTTTGGAATAAAGCTAAAGTACATGCACCATGACTTTCTTCCCCTCTTTTTCCTTTTTAGATAATGTCTACTTTGCCCCTTCCACAAAAACCCTTTTTTCATTATGACACTATCTTTTGGATAAAATTTGCAATTAAATAGAAATGAAACTGTGTTGTCTGTCTGGTCATGCATTCTAACGTTTTCATTCAAAAATTAAGAAAACAAAAAGGATTAAATTATACATCAATCGATCCATGAATGGAAGGTAGCTTAGTAGTTGCAATTACCAATTAGTTGAGGGGGTAAAGAAGCAAGTAGCAGGTGTTGAAGTAGAATTATCTTGACTTTAACCATTATTTGTTTAATTAAGCAAATGATCGATGTGATCAATTAATGAATGATGCTCTTGGTTGATTTAATAACGTGGGAATCAAATCATATAGACATCAAGGCTTTGATTTCAAAAAGTTGTTCCTTTTCCTTAACGTGAAAGTTATCTATAAATTAACAAAGTACATATCCAAATTTTATAAATAAAAAAAACTCAAACAATTAATAACACTAATTGAATTAAAAATGCTGTTATTCGAGTTGAGCAATCAAGAAATAGTTGCATTCAATTCATATCGATCTACAACTTCCTTTTACTTATTTTAAATTAAGGGTAAAGTTACTTCAATCATATTCATCAAATAATTTGGATTTCCGACCAAGAATCAAATATGGACTCCCTATTTTCTTTGTATGAGCTGTAAAGAAATTCAAGAATATCGGCTATTTTCTAGACTTGTAGACTTCACCAACCTCTATTCCGCTGGATTCAATCATTTACTATTTTGTGATTTCATTTTATAATTAAAATGCATGAATGAATCGTATTTACTTGACATGCAATTTTTTTGTAAATTATTCCATACACGGGAATATATATATATATGTACGCACAATATACATATATATATATATAATAATATGTGTTTATGTTATATTCTGTCGCAAGTGTAAGAAAATTACAACCCCTAATGGTATTGCCATTACATTACCATCACTATTTGTTTGGTGTTATCAACTTTCATCATCACTAAATAAATTGAGAAGCTATAATAGCATATCGAAATTCAGATTTGAGTTTTAATGGCTGATTAATAATGATAAAACAAAAAAAAACATAAATCATTAGAATTGGAACTTGCTTACTAGCGTTTTGTAGGATATATGTAGGCTATGTTTGACAAACTAAGCTGATGAACAAATTATATTTAACAAAAACTAATTAATAATCATGCATCTTGAAAAATTAGTCAATTACAATATTTAATAATATAATATATTAATACAAACAAGATAATAAATAAAACTTAAAAGAATATAATATTTTATTTAACAAAAAAA
>NC_037528.1:49541123-49542429 GCF_001531365.2 Cynara cardunculus var. scolymus
ATAATCATTGAATTATAACAGAATACTTAATTATTATCTTTATAAAATGTTGTATTATTAAACCAAAAATAAATTATTTCATTATTACACTTAAATTAAATTATAAAAAAAATCTATACTATATTATAAAGCATTTGACAAAAACTTTTAAAAACCACTTTTTATGCGTAAAGTACTGTTTATTAATGCATATTACTTAAAACTCAAGATTACAAGTAGATTTTGCGTACATATCTGAATTAGTATAACTAATTGCAGATAAACATAATCAAATACAAGATAAACATCTTATTTTAAATATAAAAAATCTAAAATATAATTAGGAAAATCATTGAGTTCTAACAGAAGACTTAATTCTTATCTTTATAAAATGTTAGGGGTTGTTTGTTTGGCTCTTAATGGTGACATTAAGAGCCAACCTCTTAATCGGTCAGAGGTGAAGTGTGTTTGGCAAAAAAAAAAAAAAAAGCTCTCTTAATGGTTACACAAGCCTCTTAACCATTTTGAGGGTAGGACTTCACTAAACCATTCAGATTACCATTTCTTCCCTCTTTACCCTTCCACACCCTTTACCAAGCAGCCGCGCCCATCGTCTCCCCAAGTCGGTTATCGCCTCCATCTTCTCCGGTTATCGCCTCCATCTTCTTCGGCGCCGGTGTCGTCGGTCGCCCTTTCCACAGCCCCTTCGTCGGTCGCGCCTTCCTCAGCAAGCTCGGTCGCGCTTTCCTCCTTCGTCGGTCTCGCTTCTATCAGGTTTGTCTCCCGTAATCTTCTGTTTGGTCGCCGGTCGTTAGTCGCCGGTCGCTAGTCGTCGGTTAGATCCTCTGATTTTGAAGATTGCTATCATTTTTTTTTACTAGATTTTCTGTTTAGATCTTGCTATTTAGAAGGGGTTTTTTGAAGATTGCTATCACTTGCTGTTTAGATCTTGCTATTTAGATGGGGTTTTTTGAAGATTGTTATTGCCCTTTCGATTTTCTGTTTACAATGTGTGGGGTAAACAAACCACTGCTTTAGAAGTTTTCTGTTTACAATGTGTGGGGTAAACAAGCCACTGCTTTAATAAAACGGTTTCCTCTATAGTTTCATAACAGAGGAACATTGTTATTTAGGATGAGGCATGTTAATAAGCTAAGGATGGTAACAATTGTAAACAGATCTTGTTTCGAACTAATAATGTTACGTTTGTTTGGATTAATATGAAATATGTAGTTATTTTTGTAAAATTATTGTTTTATTCAGATATCAGCCAAACAGCTTTATTTCATTCAGTACTAAATCATTCAGAGGGTTAAAATGGTAATTT
>NC_037528.1:49543684-49546881 GCF_001531365.2 Cynara cardunculus var. scolymus
AATGAGGAATTTCAAATAGTTAATTTGATACTAATATCGATATATTTTTGTCAAATTTTTATGATATCGTCAAACATATATTTTATTCAAAAATAAAAATATCATCGTTTTCTTAAAATCACATAAGGCTATATTATAACATCGACTGAGATAAAGAATAAAATGAAATATTAAAATCACGATGTATCTTGCTGCATTACGCAAGTACGCTTCTAGTATAATATAATTAAAGAAATCAATTAAATCCAATTCTTTTGAAGACACTAAATAAAATATGGATGTACGAATCGAATAGTTTGTTGGCATGAAAATTATATATATATATATAGATAGACTTGGGATCATATGAGACCAATGCTTTTTCGTGAGACTCGTAAGACCAATTCTTAACCCTTGGATTAGATCTATAATCTCAACATTCTTAATCACAAAATTTGCCACGAGAGTTCTCAATAATTACAAAATTGCCACCGTACAACTTTAAACCATTAGATCATTAGTTTATGAAGTTGATCAATGAACAAAAATTGGTCTCACGGGTCTCACGAAAAACTCTTGGTCTCACGTGAACTCAACCCTATATATATATATATATATATATATATATATATATATTGTTTGGTAAATGTTTTGTATATAAAATATATTAATATTGTTGTTTGTCTTTGCGTTGTTTGGAACTTGTAATACATGAGCATGATGATGTTTTTATATAAAAATCAATCACTAACAATGGATCCCTGAGATTTGATGAGATATGATACTTATGGTTGCAATTGCTACTACTTTCATTACCTTTTCTAATTCCCATGACATGTAAGTTTATAGCAAAAAAGTTTGAAAAGATACATAATAGATCTAGATGCCCACAAATTAAATGTTTTTTTAGGGATGATTTGTGAATAACAAAAAATTTATATGAAAACCAGTAACAGTTCGCGGGATAATAACCACGACAGTCAGGGTCTATTTGGGGAAAGAGACCAAGACAATCAGCAAAACATAGAAAGAAATTGTGGTCGCTCATAGTCTCGTAAACTAGGTTGTCCTGAGAAATCTAAGCAACAGGTCAATTGTAATTATTGTCACAAATCAGGTCATTAGGGTAGGAGATTGTTTGAGTTTGAAAAACAAGGACATGAACAAACCAGAGCCTTCAGCAATAGCAACCGAATTGGATACATGCTTCTCAGCAACAGTTACACCACCGCAAGGCAAAAGGTGTTGGGTGTTGGATATCGAGGCTTCGTGTCATATGACAAAATCTCGAGATTGTTTCACTACTTTCAAGAGGTTTTGAGGGGAACAATATTTATAGAGGGAATAGTACATCTGTGTCACTAAGATGTTGGACAGTAGTATTCAAACTTTACTGAATGTTAAATATGTATCGTTTATGACTCGATCCTTGAGATCTATTGGACAAGTGTCCAAACTTGGTTGTAAGATTTGGATTGAGAATGGGAGCTTGCGTATCTCCAGAGATAATTTCATTGTGATGAAAGGTGAGTAGATAAAAAAAACTTGTTTCATCTGGTAGGCAAAACAGTCGGTTTAGACGCGTCTGCTGCAGATAGTTCGAGAAATTTAGATGCTATTCTCGAATGGCATCTTAGAGTAGGCCACACTTCAAAGAAGAATTTGGAGATTATACGCAAGTGTAAACTCATTATAGTTGATACGCCTACGAGTGTGGACTTCTGTTCAGAATGTGTTTCAGGTAAACAGACGCATGTTTCTTTTAGGGTTGGAAAACACAATACCAAAGGGATCCTTAATTATGTTCATACAGATGTCTGGGACCATCTTTGACACAATCCCCCTATGGAGGTAAATATTATGTTCGTTTTGTTGATATATCGCATAAACTTTGGGTGTATGTGATTAAGTTAAAGTCAAATGTTTTTGGAATTTTTAAAACTTGGTTAGCACTAGTTGATGTCGAGACTAGTAGAAACTTAAAAGTGTTAAGATTTGATAATGGTGGTGAATGCACTAATGCTAACTTGAAGGACTTTTGTTCATGTAGAGATATCCACCATCACTACACCACACCCCGCGATCCGCAATCAAACGGAGTTTCAGAGCAGATGATAATACTTTGTTATATAAAGTTCGATGTATTTTAGTTATACTTGGTTTATTTAAAATATTTTGGGTTGAAGCACTTCACATTGTTGTACACGTTGGGAATCGATTATCGTGTTCAGCTATTAGGCGAAAGATTCCAGGCAAAAAAAAATAGAGGTGTAAGGGTAATATATGTTTGAAATACATTTGTGTATATAGTTGTCATGTGTATATTCATGTGACAAATTAGGACAATTTGGATCCACCAGAGTCACCAAGGGATTCTAACTCGGCTATACATATGGAATCAAGGGTTACTAAATCTGGAACCCGATTACCTGAAAAGTGATTAATTTTCGACATGTTACCTTCGATGAGTCGATTATGTTCAAATCTAATCGGGATCGACACCCCACTCCGTAACAAGAAATTAGCTCTTTTATTTTTCCTACATCCGATGGAAGTAAGATAATTGCCAATCCATTGTACCCAGCTCATATGATCATGGTTATAATTTAGGATACAAAACTGAAAAGTTAGTCCACCAGAGACATCTACTTTTGATCTGTTAGTTCAACTCAATAATAAATTTTGAATGATAGTGGAGGTCAAGGCTAAGGTGGCGTTTTGTTCGCAAAGAATATGATGAAATTGAAATGTTGAATTCATTTGACCAAATTCCAATCTCTTGTTTAATTCATTCTTTTTTATGGAAGAAATCTTTAAAATCTAGCAAATTCCAAAAATGGAGAATTTAAACGTTCCAAGACATATAGGTCATGTTTGACAAACTAGTTAATAAGGTAGCTGGTAATTGATGTCTGATAACTAACTATTATCTTAAGCTAGCTGATAATTGATAAGCTAGCTGTTAGCTTATAAACTAACTATTATCTTATAAGCTAGCTGATAGCTGGTAAGCTAGATGATTAACAAATCATGCTTTACAAAACTAGCTGATAAGAATGTAAAATTACCAAAAAGAACATTTTGAAAAATTAATCAATTATAATATTTCTAAATATAACTGAATCAAATCTCTAATAATATAACATATCAACTAAATCAAACAAGATGGTAAAAAATTTTAAAAAATATATAATACATTTATTAAAAGAATTTCAGAT
>NC_037528.1:49547241-49549391 GCF_001531365.2 Cynara cardunculus var. scolymus
AATGTATAATTAAAATTATTTTTCAGTTAATATTTATTAATAATTAATATTAGTAATATTTAAATTGTATTAATGTTTATTTATAATTAATAATAATAAATAATAATTAAAATTAATGAGAGTTATAATTGGAAAAAGTGGCAAGAAGCTATGAAAACGCTACTCCAAGTAGTATTTGAATAAGGTAGCTTATAAGTTAACTTATGTGTATCCAAACATGCACTTAGAGAATAAGCTAATTTATTTTTATCAAATAATGCCATAGAAGGTATTTTGATGGAATGAAATGTTAATATTTTTATAATTCTGAATATACCCTAGTGTCTTCAAACAGCCGACACCTGGTTCTCATCTTCTTGATTTCTCTCTACAACTTGCTTTCTCGTCTTCTCCATTACGACACCGTAATCTCCCATCTTAACCACATATTCAATTTCTCTATTCTCTATTTGATCTCTTCTAAAAAACTACTTGTTTGGTATCTCGATTTCTCAATGGTTTTGGTATCTATTATTTATGATACTAAATAACATTACATGTTTTTCAAATAATAGAATAAACTAGGGCTGCTTCCAAACCCTCGTTTGCTCGATTCTCTAAGATTAAGGTATAATCCCTAGTGCACCTGTCTTTGATTTGTCAATGTTACTTTATCATTTGTTTCGAAAGAGAAATGATATGTTGATTGATCATTTGCATCTTTTGTATGTGTATGAACATACAACTATAGACTCTCACCTGTTTTTCATAAGTTATAATTTTCGGGGGATGCATTAAGATCAAATGTTTTTGGCTTTCTGATTTTTTTGTTCTTTGACAGATACAAGGATAACTTTATTGTTGTTTGCATAACTTAAAATCCTTGGATAAGTATTGGTTTACTATCGGCTTATGAATGCCCATGTATATGATATGTGTAATGCTACGGTTGTATAATAGTGGCTTATTTAGTAAGCTTTTAAGGGAAATTTATGTAGAAAACCAAGTTTTCTCCGAACCTGTCATTCCTAATTAAAAGCAAGCTTCTTTTATCTATGAAAAAACTTTTCTACCCAAAAAACCTTCTTAATATGTACAGACAACTTTATTTATATAATACTTGATGAAAAACCAACCGAATAATCCTTTGAGTTATGATGAAGAAGTTGTGTTACGAGAGATGGGGTCCAAGAGGGTGTGTATTTTCAAGGGACTATTTTGGAATAAAGGTAAAGCACATGCACCAAAACTTTCTTCATTTTAGATAAGGCCTCCAACAAAAGTCCTTTTTCATTGATGCATATTAATAGAAATGAAACTCATTAATGTCGGATTTGATATGGTGTAATGAGTAATAAAACTTTAATTATTAAGAAAACCTTTCATTTTCAACAAAAACACATTACTTATATACATAAATCGATTGATGGAGGGTGCTACTTGCAATCATCAATAATTGAGCAGGGTAAACAAAGCAAGTACGATCAACACTAACACTAACGCATCGATCAATTCTCGTGAGAAGTGCATATCATGAGATTGAAAGTGATATTTTTTCTTACTTTTTTCATCTTAACTTTTATTCTCATACGATTCTTTATATATACATATCCATATAATGATATTTTGATTGATTTAATAACATATCATAATAAGTTGGAATCTTATATCAAGGCTTTGATTTCAAGAAGTTGTTCCGCTTTCAAGTTAGCTACAAACAAAAATATATCCAAATTTTATAATAAAAAACCCAAATAGTTAATAACACTAATTAAATTTAAAAAAAAACTTTTAACTAAAATAATTTTATTCAAGTTAAGAAATCAAGAAATAGTTTTACTTATTTTAAATTGAAGGAAAAGTTGCTTCAGCATTCATAAAATAGTTTGGATTTCCAACCAAGAATCATATATATATATATATATATATATATATATATATATATATATATTCAGTAATTTACTTTTGTATGAGTTAGAAAAAAACTCAAAAATATCGAATATTTTTAGAGTTGTAGATTTCATCCACCTCTTTTCGATCAGTGTAATCATTTAGTATTTTTATTTTGTGATTTCCTTTATGAAATGCACCAAGAAATGAATGTGTGTATGTGAATATCATTTACTTGACATGTAACTTTTCTTTTGAAAATTACACATGAATATATATAT
>NC_037528.1:49549876-49553274 GCF_001531365.2 Cynara cardunculus var. scolymus
GTATGTATGTATGTATGTATGTATGTATGTATGTATGTATGTATGTATGTATGTATGTATGTATGTATGTATGTATGTATGTATGTATGTAGATGCTTAATAAAAGACGTTATTGGTATCCTATTTATAAATTTGATTGTTGGGCAAATGGAAATGCATGATTGGGAATGGCATAGTCTTTACTTTGGAAAATTTGTCAACACCTTTTCAAGCATAATCATTTAGCTTTAGATATTGAATTTTCATTTATATATGATATGAGGCATAAATTCACTACAACTTATTAAGAATCTCATCCAACTTAATGATGTAGAGACGTGGGTTAATACCAAAATTAATTCAATAAAATTTGTGAAAATATAATAAACATGTGATATGAGGTGTGTAGCTTGACTTTGAAAATTAGAGAGTATTTGTATTTGTATTTGTATTTTGACACTCAAATTTTCATATAGGTTTGTTGGGTAATTTCTGAATAAATTATATTTCATATTGAATTGGATGTGGATGGTGGTGCTTCAATTGTTTTATATGTTGAATTTTATTAAAAATGAGAAATCAGAAAGCAAATCAAACTTGTGTCTTCTCTTCTCTTCTCTTCTAATGGCAATTGGCAATGGACTGGACCTCCCATCCCATGCATGTTGGGCTCTTCCTTGCAATTGGGCCTAGCCTTTTGCTGTCACTCTTGACTCTTGAGTCTTGACTCATTAGCAATTAGCAATAGCAGACAACTTTTAATATTATATCATTATTTTTTTGTTATTAAAAAAATCAATTTTTTGTACGAATCGAATCATTTGTTGGCATGAAAATTAATAAAATATTGGTTGTATCTCTCTCTCTCTCTCTCTCTCTCTCTCTCACACACACACACACACACACACACACATATATATATATATATATATTAGTTTGGTACAACAAATAAAATGTTATAATAATTTTGCTGTTTAATTGTTGTTGGTGTCTCCATCATCCCTCCCATGACATGATGTCTTTTTGATATATAAACCAATCACCAACGACGGATTGTTAAGATTTGATGAGATATGATCATAAATTTTACTACTTTGATTTTATTTTCATACCATGTGCATTTAATTTATGCCACAAATAGCTTGAAAAATACACATCATACATCTACATGGAATGCTCATCTTTCTTTCTAAGTAATCCAATCAAACTCAACTTTAAATAACTAACTAAATAAATAGTTATTTATTTATCCCTTAATAGTTCTATTAAGAAGTAACTTTTGAATCCCTAATAATTCATTTGGTGTGCATGATTATTTTTTAGGGATTCAAATTTCATGGAGGGATTTTGATTGTAATGGATTTGAAATCATTTGTGTATTTGGTTTGAGGATTTGAAACGGAATTGGATTCCATTATTTATACAAAAAATTATAAAAATAATTAAATTACATTTTTATTAATCGATTATTATAAAATTAAATATTTTTTTAAAACTTTATTTCATACAATTATACGAAATCCCATGAAAAGGATTTCAAAATCCCGAACACCCTCTAAGGATTTCAAAATCCTATGTTTGTAGAATTTCAAATCCGGACAATGCAACAAACCAAACATGGATTGGAATAGATTTGAAATCCAAATCCATTCCATTCCTTCAAACCAAACATAAATTGGAATGGATTTGAAATCCAAATCCCTCCAAATCCATTTCATTCCTTCAAACCAAACGGGACCTAAGGGGATGTTCGGTTCACATAATGGAATTTGATGGAATTGGAATCCATCAAATGAATTTGACTTTGAAGAAATTGTAATGGAATTTGACCTTGAAGGAATTGTAATGAAATTTGACCATATGTTTGGTTGGTAGGAGTTGGAATGAAATTTCTCAATAAAAACAATCGTCTTCGTTTGGACTATCTCACCCATCGCCCCGCCCACACCCTACCAACCACCATGTCATTACTTTCGTCGTCACAACTATCACCCCGGCCCACCCTACCAAATTCCTGCCCCACCATTCTTGTCCCACCCATGCTCCTGATTTGGGGGTTGTTGGGGGCAGGCAAGGTGAGGAGACGACAGTAGTGGCATGGCGGTTAGTGGTGCGGTAGGATGGATGGGTGGCGACGACAATAGTGGTGTGGTGGTGGGAGGATAGGGGTGGGGCATGACGAACAATAATAACATGGTCATGGTGGGTGGTGATGGGATTCAATTCCTTCTATTATGCCAAGGAATGATGAATTCATTAATTTGTGAAATTCAATGACATTTGAAGGATTCCATCCATTTCAAGAAATGAACCAAACAAAAGAATGAAATTTGGTCAAAGAAATTTGTTATTCTAATTCCATCAGATTCCTTCGAATTATGCGAACCAAAGAACCTCTAAGGGATAAATCTTGTTTGATAAAAAGAAAACTATACTTTTTAATGGTTCTAAAAACCTCTAAGCGATCTTTTTTTATGTTGGGCTCTATTAAACCATCCGGCGCCCTAATTTTTCCAAGATTGTCGGCCTCCCTCTCACACCGCTCTCCTTTAGGATCTCTAGGAATCAAAGTTGCTCTCCATGTTCTTCACGTATTCTCACGAATCCAATCCTCACAAATCAAATATGTTATGTTTCTCTATTTGATTTATGTTTGAAACATCTTCAGATACTCTTTGTTCGATTTTGTTTTCGTGTTGGATTCAACTTCTACTCTATTAGAAACCACAGGAAAGCAGCCACATTTGTAATACATGAGGTATGTACAAAAGGACAGATTCAACTGCTGCATTATCAAACAAAAAATCAATGTTTAATAATTTTGTTGGTCTCAAATTGTAGATATTACCGTTAATGCCAACCAATGTGATGATGATTAGGAAGTTTTATCTCTTGTTCATGTTATGGGGTTAAGATCAATGCATGATAATCCTATTTTTTTTTTTCTGCAGTTGTTAGTTTTGGAAAGAAGAGGGGACGAAACTCATCTAAGAAGTAAGCTGAGGGAATATGTAGTTTTGTAAGCTTAATTTAATGGAATTGGTTTTAGGTTTCCATATGTTATTTAGACGATGTTTATTTACCAAGCATACCCTTTCTACTATAATCTAATAATTTCTTTCAAGGGGACGTTTGTTTTGATGTAATGATTTTTGAGGGATTTGAATTTTATGGAAGGATTTGAAATTGAAAGATTTTTGGATTTGGAAGGATTTGCAAGTGATGTGTTTGGTTCGATAGATTTGGAATGGAATGAAATTTCATTCTTTATGAATAACTAGAAGGGTACTCGTACAATGCAGCGAGATACATCTCGATTTAATGTTTCGTCTTATTCTTTGCTTCAGTCGATATTATAATACGATTTTAAATGGTTTTGAGAAATCGACAATATTTTTATTTTTGAATAAAATATAAAT
>NC_037528.1:49553446-49568077 GCF_001531365.2 Cynara cardunculus var. scolymus
TAATTAAATATTTTGTTAGAATTCAATAATTATCCAAATTATATTTTAGATTTTTTATATTTAAAATGTAATGTTTATTCTTTATTTGATTATGTTTATCTGCGGTTAGTTATACAAATTCAAACATGAAACTTTAATAAGTTGTATTTATGTACAATTACTTGTAATCTTGAATTTCAAATAATATGTATTAATAAACAGTACTTAATGCATAGAAAACGATTTTCAAGAGTTTTTTTTTGTCAAATACTTTTGTAATATAGTATAAATTTGTAATAACAAATTATAAATAATTATAAAAATAATTAAATTATCTTTTTATCAACTAACTATTAGAAAACAAATGTTTTAGCATTTTTAAATGTTATTATATACAAATCCTACGAAATCCTATGAATTCCCAACCACCCTCGTGTGATTTCAAAATCCTATATTTGAGGGATATCAAAGAAATTCTACGATTTCAAATCCGAACAATTTTACAAACCAAACACGAGATTGGAATGAATTTGAATTCCAAATCCTTTTCATTCATACAAACCAAATGAAAATGGTTTTTTTGAGTTTATAATGCTCTACATGTTATAATTGCAACGACTTAAGCTAATTTAAGGGAAATGTTAAACCAAGGAGTGTATATTGGGCCATTTTACCTTATTGAACAAACATGACAAGGATTGAAAATATTACCTAGTAAAAGTGATGTTAAAGATCGAAAGTCTTACTTAGTAAAGGAGAGTAACGACTCTTACCCGATAAGTATTTATCGGATAAAAATTTGCATATGATACCGGTTTAATATGCTAAAATCTTACCCAATAAGTTAAGTGAAAATGTTGACTATTATGATTAAGTGCTTATCGAGTAAACGTTGGATAAACGACCCCTTGATGTCTAGTCTTTTTGCATAGAGTTCTGGATGATGTTAGAATATGAAATATATGCTTGTAGAAGGATGTAGCAAGGACTTTTATAACAACCGCACTTTACGCCTAGAGTGATCGAGTATTTGAGTTATTGAACCATAATAGTTGTCTTTCAGTTGCAAACCAACCATGGGGGTATTGGTAAGATAATGTCACGAAAGCTACTATTTTGTCCAAACTTTGTTGTTTTCTTGTTCACTTTCTTGCTAGAAAGAAGATTTGTTTGCAATAAAAATGCATACATGTTGGCTCCAATGAATTTCCCTATTGGAAATTAACCAATGGATAAAAATGGTTTATGGACACTAAAAATGCTCCCAAAATTCATACTCTACGGAATTTTTAGTATATGTTAATCGCTCCCAATTCTAAAATGGCCAAATGTAGCTTGAAATTAAATTGGAGTCTCGTGGATTTATGAAGTAGTCTTAGTTTTGGTAGGTGTCATATCATGAGGCAGTCCTAGTTTTAGTAAAGAGACTACTCAGAGATATTATCGAGCGTGCCTACGGTGTTTTAAAGACAAGATTTCCAACTTTAAAGCAAATGGCTCAAAAGTCCTAGTTTTAGAGCTTAAAGAAGTCATGTTATGCTTGTTTACATTAATATGAAATGTTGTTTTGAACGAACAATATTGAGTATGTAGTTATATTTGTTTTATTCAGATATTTAACAAACAATTATATTACATTCAAAACTAAATCATTGAGGTTTAAAATGGTAATTTATTGTCATTTAGACTGTTCATTTAGAACTATTAATTACGAAATGAACCATATTTCATTTTACAGAATATCATACAAAGCCTGTTGATGATTTTGAGAAATTAACCACTTTATATGAAATCATTTAACAATTGCTAAAAAAAAAGTGGTAAATGTGAAATTAATTGTGAATGAAATGATGGATGGATGTTTTTAGTTGACTACATATATGATAAGTAAAATGATTTAGAATAATATTGGATATAGAAGGAGGTAGTTGAGTTGATACATAATTGGATTAATTATAAAGAAAAAGGAATTGAAAGGGAGACATGATAGGTTGTATGGTTTCCAAATCATGCATGTGCATGCTACAATATATATATATATATATATATATATATATATATATATATATATATATTCCCCTCGTGCATTTTTGATGGTTGTGCTTGCCCAGGAAACCACACACCATGTCGGATGGATAAAATAATATAATATATTAAATAAATTCATAGTCACATGGAAATTAGAAGAATTAATTGGACCACTTGGTTTGACCCCACCCTTCTTCTTCTTCAAGTCTTCATCTATAATTAATAACTTAATTATTGTTCAAATAATTCCATCCAACAATCAAATTAATCCACCTCTTTAATTCATTTGTTAAATAAAACAACAGATTATTGGTGAGTACAAATTTGGATTCTATACTAACCCCTCTTAATTTTGTTCCATGATTAATTGTTAATATATATATATATATATATATATCTTAGGGATGAAAGTTCTAATTTTGTAATTAAAAATCGATGGTAATTAATAATATATAAGGAGACAATACCATTAATCATACAAAGACAAGGACTCTATTAATATTAATATTAATATTAATGTGTAGGGACAATCTCACATTAATTAATCATATATAATATATAACAGACAATAAACAATACGACATCACTTTCTCAAACAAAATTGCAGTCAAAAGACACCAAAATTAGATTTACAGCAATTTATGGTTTTCCTCCCCATAATATGTCCATTTTTTTGCTTCTCAACCCTCCACTCTATTTATTCTCATAAATATTACTTTTTCTTACGGACCGGTCCCTCACACTAACGGATGTAATGTGCATCTCACATGAGGATATTTTAGTCATTTTACCATTAGTTTAAATTTGTAGTTGTTGTATCATTTTATTTTCTACATCATCATTATATATTTTCTTAAGCTTTGTCACCAAGGGATTTTGAAGAAAAAGGAGACTTAGGTTTAGAAAGTCAGACAATTTATAGTCTGTATGAATATGAAGGAAGATGAGATTGAGGAGGGTTAGGGTCTGCAAGGCCATTAGATCTCGACCTTAGCCTCTCGCACTCAATGGCTAACGAGGGGGTACGACTGCACACCTTGAAAACTTTTAATTTTTTTGATATAGTAAATTACCCTAGGCCAAGGCTAGTGAGAGTCAACAATTAGACCCGTAGACATTCGACAATTGCTCACCCTTTTAGATGGTTTGGTCAAGCTTTGCAGACAACACTTCAATACAGTTTCTCAAATTTCTCCAAATGGGTGTCTAAGAATACAAATTCCGAAAAAGAGGTAACAGACCTATCATGTACGGGTTATTTGAAGCGTATATTTGTAATTAGGTTATTTAATATTATTTTCCATTCGTTAGTGGAAGGTAAGTTGGCCAAAAAAGCATCTTTCGACGACTAAGCAATATTTTATTTGTGTATCTTAGGTGCTCCCCTGACTTGAAAATTTGGCTCCCGCCCTACTTGTACTTTCCTATTCTTCAACCGAAAATTTATTATAGTCTTCCTAATCAATATTTTACCTTCATCTTCTAATTGGATTCAAGTTTTATCTTTAACCTAATTGCTTCTTTCTATAAGAAGCAAAGAACAACATTAACTATATTTTTTCTACCCTTGTAAATTTTTGAAGAACAATGTTGTTGTAGAAACAACTCAATCATTGTTGGTGCATAAACAAGGAAAATGCATGGCTTGTTGAAGTAGTGGTTGTCCCACAACGTCAGGTTGTCAAGATTGGTTTATGTATATATCTAGTTTGGATACCCTTCTCCTTTGAGTTAGCTTTTGGGAGTGAGTTTTACGTGAACCTATTTATCATAGTATTAGAAAAAAAACGTGTAGACAAGGTGGAATTTCATTTGTTTGGAGTCTCGCCTACATGTTACACATAAGCTAGGGAGGGTATTGAAGTAGTATTTGTCCCACTCACAAAAGGTTGTCAAAATTGGTTTATGTATATATGTGGTTTGGGCACCCTCCTCATTTGAGCTAGATATTGGGAGGGAGTTCAACCCTAATACCATTTAAAAGCGAGTAACTTTTCAAAAACTCGACAAAAGTTCAAAAGATATGGTTGGGCATGCATAACACATACATCTATGAGGAATGAGGATGAAAGTACATATATATCAACAAAGAAATGTATGTTCGGTACTAGCAAAGAACATGGATGATCATAATTGATTAGTTATACAAATGACAATGTAAAATGATATAAAAAGAAATATTTGAAAAATTAATTATAAGCGTTGAAATATTTTTCAAAGAATAAATTAATTTATGGTTAAGTTATGAAAGAGGAGTGAAAAAAGAAAGAAAGTTTTTGTTAATTAATTTGTAACATGATCACATTTATCGTATAAAATGGGGGGTGCATGCATGATGTTATTACCAAATTTGGGATTCAAGTAAAAAATTATAATAAATGAAGCGAAAGGACAAGAAATGAAAAAAGGAGATAGTAGAAAGACGAAAAGTGTAAGATTCAGTAGAAAATGGTTGACAAGTTTAATTACTTGGTTTACAAGCATTAAATTATTCTAATTCAGTTCAGGTTGAGAGAGAGAGAGAGGAAGAAGCAGAGAAAGACGTAAAAGACAATTGGAAGCTTCACTACGCGTCATTGCGCACATCCCAATCTGGACTGCCTTCAACTTCCTCCTCACATGATATAAATCAACCTTTGCTTGCCTTTCATTCCCTATCATACCTGCCCACCACAAACATCAATCAACCCTTTTTCATTTCTCACATTCATCATCATCATCATCATCATCATCATCATCATCTTCATCTTCATCTTCATCTTCAATATAATCATATTCATAAATGGGTGCTTGTTTATCTGCCACTACTCACTCCATCGACAGATCCACTATTTGTGCTCTCGTTATTTCCGTCAAAGGCGAGTTACGCAACTACCCAACTCCCATCTTTGTCTCCGAGCTTCTTCAATTCGAAAACCCATCCTCCCACCCCTCTTCTTTCTTTCTCTGTAATTCCGACAACTTGTATTACGACCAACATATCTCTGCTTTGCACCTTGAAGATGAGCTTGATGCCGGTCAGATTTATTTTATTCTACCAAAATCAATGCTTGGCCGTCGTCTCGGTGCCTCTGATATGGCTGCACTGGCGGTCAAGGCCAGCGTCGCTCTTGATTCAAATGCCATCACTAACTCTAGTCAGCAGCCGAAAAGCAGGAAGAACAACAACAAATCTCGGATATCACCTTTGGAAAACAGTCATATGAACGTGACAGTTGAGGAGGAAATCGAAAACAAGAACTATAATGCAAGTTTAGGAGTTTCGAGATCGGGGTCCATCAGGAAGGTGCCCAGATATTCTTCGAGGAAAGCTCGATTGGCTGTTCGATCTTTTAGGCTTCGATTGTCTACCATATATGAAAATGAAGGTGGGTCTGATGATCAGTTGCAAGCAAATGTAATGTAATGTAATTAGATGATCAAGGTTTTATTTGACATATTTGGGTTTGTGGAAGAAAATATTTTCCTCAAGCACCTGTCCTTGATGGATCTATGTACAGATTTTTGAGTGATTAATATTTAATTGTACAACATTTTTGAAATTCGTTAATTAATAATATTCAATTTGATGGAGATTAATTTGGCTGATGTTATATATATACATTAAAGAGCTGCATATATAGCTAGAATGCATATATGTATGTATGTATATACCAATTGATGTTGTTAACTTCATTTTGTGTTTTTATGCAATTAATGAACAGGCTCTATATAATATATAGTTAGGGGATCCAGCCTAGCTTAATTTGGTCACGTTAAGTTCCTGTAGTAGATTAATTACGAAAAATTAACAAAACGTCAATTATATATATGTGATAAGATATGATATGATTTGATATACAATTAAATTCATCTCAATTAATTAATAATTAGGTAGAGGTTATGCATTATATGATTTTGGTAATTAATTAAGAAAGCAATTGCATGCATTATTCCTAATTAATTTTAAACAATTACAAATGTTGATTAAAATAAACTTGTTAATCCAATTTAATTAATAATTAAGGTTTTTCATTTTAATGAAATAATTGAAGAGGTGGTATATATAGCTTTATGGGCTGTTTGACAGTTGCTGAATGGTTTTGTGTAAAATGATTAAGTGGTCAGAATAATTAAGATGTCTTATGATATAGTGCAAAATAAAATATAATTGTTTGATAATTGCTTACAATAAAATTAGGATGCTGAATGGTTAAGGGAGACACATGATACAAAATTATTTAGAATGTGTT
The DNA here is from genome assembly GCF_001531365.2 of Cynara cardunculus var. scolymus. Classification (NCBI taxonomy): domain Eukaryota; kingdom Viridiplantae; phylum Streptophyta; class Magnoliopsida; order Asterales; family Asteraceae; genus Cynara; species Cynara cardunculus. Next base: position 49,559,686 of record NC_037528.1, read on the forward strand.
AGAACAATTAAGAGACAAACTTTTTTTTGCCAAACAAGATTCACCTCTTAATGATTCAAATGTCATCTCTTAATGGAACTATTAAGAGTTAAACAAACAACCCCTTAGTATGTGTGAGTGTGTATGTCTATATAGACTTGGGATCATGTGAGACCAATGGTTTTTTGTGAGACCCGTAAGACCAATTCTCAACCCTTGGATTAGATTTACAATCGTCAGATCTGAACATTTATAAACGCCACGAGACTTCTCACTAATTACGAAATTGCCACCTTGCAACTTTGCAACCATTAGATCATTAATTCATAAATTTGATCAATGAACATAAATTGGTCTTACGGGTCTCACGAAAAACTCTTGGTCTCACGTGAACCCAACCCTGTCTATATATATATATATATATAGGGATGATGTGAAAAAGCAAGCAAGGAAGCAAACAAGTTGAAATAAAGAGGCAACATCTGAATCGCTAAGAGGTGAATCTTGTTTGGCAAAAAAAGATCTATCTCTTAATGATTCTAAAACTCTCTGATTGATTTTGTATCTTGCGCATTTCTTAACTATTCAGTGCCTAATCTCATTGCAAATAATTACCAAACAATTATATTTCATTTTGTATTATATCATGAGAGCCTCTTAATCTTTCTGACCACTTAATCATTTTACATCAAATCAATGAACAACTACCAAACAACGCCTAAACCATTAATCCCAACATGTCACATGCATATTGCATCTTAATTAATGTTGTGTCATTAATGTCACTTGCAGCATGCATCTCAGGTCGTTTGCATTAATTATCATCTACGTTAATTTCACATGCATGTCAAATGTAACGTTTATATACATAAAAAACTAGTATCATTTATTAATTATGAAAAGGGTATTAATCATATAAGCTTTTTAGATTAATCACCAACCTTTGTTAATACATCCCTCACCATGAAATTAATTTTAAGTATATATTTATAATTTTATTATTTGTCTAGATTCCAATGTCATTAATCGGTGGTTGTTACAAAACAATAAGATCTATGATTCTAGCTAAATTAATGATATCATTTTTTTTTATGATTATTGGAGATTTGTTGTTGTGGAAGAAAAAACGTGGATGATTATCTTCATCTTCACAATAATCATCATCATCTTTTCCAATGAAATATGTGTTCACAAATATAGAGAAATCTGTGCATAGGTGCACAGAGTGAACTCAGTTTATCGATGAATCATCAACTCTCTGTGCATACTATATGTTCGCAAATATGGAGAACTTTGTGTGCATAGTATGTGTTCACATATATGGAGACGTGATTATAATTTCGGTTCATAATAGTTAAGTATTTGTAAAAACTTGTTCATAAATATCGAATCTGCATAATGTGTTCTTCTATTCATAAAAAAATGTTCATATAATGAATTTAGGCACGCATTCATCAAATAAGTGAACACTTGTTCACACATGAATAATTCCCATAAATACTGAATACTTGTTCACACATTATAACATACATTTTTTTAAATATGCTTATCAAATACCTCTAAATGTGTACTAATGTGTTTAATAAGGTGGATTATATGATCATATAACGCTCTAATAAGGACTTGTAGCAATATCCTTAAGAACTATAAAGGGTTACATAGGTTTACAAAGAAAAGAATAACACTTAAGTTACAAATACATAAAAATTGATTTTATTGGGAGATCTTTTTAAAAAATATTTTTGTTGAAAGTTATAGATTATATTGTTACGAACACGTAGGCGAAAATCTAATTGAAAACGAAGGTCCGAACGAAAAGTTATGAATTTTTAAGTGCTTGGTAGTCAAAATGGGTGCTAGATCAAACCCAACCCAAAACGGGTTTGTGCAATTAAGTGGTGAAAATTATATCTTTTCACCTCATTTTTACTTCTTCAAGCTTCTAGACCAAAGTGTGTGTGATTTCACACGTAAAGCTAAATCTTGGTGGAATTGTAAAGAAATTTCAAGAATTTTGAAGATACAAATGTTGGTATTTTTGATTTTGTTGATGTATTTGGTTGATTTCTTGCAACTAGGGGTTTAAGTTATAAAATGAATGATGGAATTATTTTGTAGAAATGTGATGAGACTATTTGTTATTTGGCCAAAAACATGGATTATTTACAAAGATTAGTTGAAATAATATTGAATTATAAACACAAGTTTGACTTTTCAAAGTAAAGCTCTAAAATGACGATTTTGATGAAAAAGACTTGAGTTTTGCTATTTTTATAAAGTTTGTGATATTTTGAGATATAAATATGGATTTGGTACCAAATAAGAATGGTTTGGAAACAAGATTGTTAAAAATAACCATTTTGAAACATAAAAGTCAATGTTTTTTGCCCTATTTTAGAAAATTCGTATAAAATCAAAGAAAAATCCAATAGACATGAGGTTAGTAGCATCTAAAAGAAAAAAGTATCTACTTGATTTTCTTTAGAATTCAAAATGTAATTCTGAGTTTAAGATGGTTAAAAATGTGTTAGAACGGGGGATGTACAAGGGAATTGGAATAGAATTAGCTAAGGAATGGAATAGAATGAGATAGTGTAATTATTTACTTATGGAATTGAATAGATTATATATATGTATATATATATCTATATATATATATATAGATTATATATATATATATATATGTATATATATATATATAGATTATATATATATATATATGTATATATATATATCGGATTGGATTGGATTAGAGTTTGTAAAAAAAGAAAAGTAAAGTTGCAATGAGTTCAATGCTTATGATGGAGATGTTGATGGAGTAATTACTATAAGAAACCACATATTGATGGAGTTGATAAAATGAAATGATTATATAAATAAAATAAAATAGGTAGGTTGTATAAGCATTCACAAAGTAACATGAGCACAGTTTGGTTTCATAATCAATAACTTGAGTGGGTTGGAACCATGTATTCTTAATTTTCGCGCTTCTTCATCAAATTTTGACATAGTACGTCTTTATTATATTAAGACCTTCTAGAAACTATTTTTTGAGTTTGGTTGATTGAATTGGTCAACATATATTCATTTACGAATACTACAATCTTCCTATTTATAAGATCAATTAATTAAGGCAATGATGGATGAGTCATGATGATACAACTAAATTAAAGCTAATTAAGCTCCATCATTATCATATATATGTAAGAGGTTGTCTTTAAGTTTAAGATAAATTATTTTAATTTCTCTATATACATTCGAATGCACATAAACTAGCCTAGCTTAAGGTTATTTTTTATATTACCTTTGATTAATATATATATATATATAGATATGTAATTCCACATGTGTCCTTTTCCACTTCTTCTACATCATAATTATAAATGACGGCCTATTTTATTTGATAATAAAATAATATGATTCTATCAAATCTTTTTTTTACAAAGACTCGCTTCTCTTAAAACTAACGTCTCACTTGTCCAAATAGCCATCATGGACTTCTTTTCCTTTGTTTTATATTTTAATCAAGGTCAATTCTAATTTTAAGTAAATATAATTTTATCTATTTTCATATTAACTCAACCATATAACAACTTGATTTGAATAGAAAAGTTTGTGCATTATTAGACAGAATACAAAGACTATAAATAGCCATTTACAATATACATACAATGGTAAGGAGAGATCTACGGCTAATTCTATGATAAATAATATCAATCACAATAACTATCTAATATAACTTAAAGGAGAAAAAGGAAATACAATTAATACATGATCAATGATTAGTTTCCTTAATATGCCCCTGCAAGATGGAGGATCCGTCGGAGACTCCAATCTTGGACTGAAGGCGGTGAAAAGGACCCCGCCCTAGAGGTTTAGTGAGCTGTAACACCCTAAAACTTAAGATAAGAAGCCCAACAAGAGGAGACTGGTTCCAAGCCAAAACAAAAAATACAACCGAAAATTTCCCAAAAAGGTAGAAGGTTTAAGCCCCCGATAAGGATGCGAGTTAAGCGTTTATACAAAAAGAGACGATGACTAACAACCTGCTAATCTAGCAGTTCAAAGTCTAGATTACAGACGGGTGTTCCCACCGACTCCAACAACACAAAAAAACATATTTGCCCAGGCAACGCTCGAACCTCCAAGTACAATGTCTACAAAAGACTAATACAAAAGACACTCTTCTCAACCTTTCGCTACCCCGCCGCTAAAGGGACCTGGTTAAGAAATCAAAGCAACAAGTGTTAGGCTTACGCCTAATGAGTTCAAACGATAAGATAAGTGCAATTATAAGATTCAACATGTAAAAGGATATTTACATAGATAAAACGGAGCATTAAACGGTATCAATAATTATACAATAAAAACTCCACATATACGAGGTGGTCCAAACATCCGAGGATAACGGGGGAGACCCGGTTTACCGTTGATTTAAGACGAAACACGAAGTAAGTCGTAGATCAACGCTATAGAGCATCACTTACAGGTTCAACACCATCGACATCAACCTAGCCAGTCATGTAGTCGGTCGTGATCTTAAGCTCTTTGTTTCGGAAATTACATAATGATCACAATGCCTATTTCCGAGGATAAGGGAAAAGGAGGTGGATTTGGAGGTTAAAAAAATGATCAAAATACCCAAGTCCAATCGAAATCACCCCTAACCCTTCGTAAAAGAAATAATTACCGAATCCATGCTACTTGATGCTCCATGAATAGGAGTTATTTAGGGTAGTAACCCGAGCTTACGGGTGAAATACGTACAAGGTCGGAGGCGGTCTCAAATGGTATTCTAATATAGCGTAACCGCTTGCAACTCAAGAGTAACCTTACGTATAATTCATAATGACTCCCATAGTTTAGACTATTGATGAACCGATCCTAATCTTTAAATTAAAATTTCAGACCATTGCTAGTCTAAACCACTATCATCCAAGGGTCCCTAAGTTATAATACAAGTCTAAACCTCATCTGAAAGTAATAAGTCCTAAACATAAAAGTTCCAACACATAAGTCATATTAGCAAATTAAATAAATAACATAGTTATATAGTATGAACTCACAAGGGTAGGATTTAAGTTAAAATCCAATTTCTTGGACTAGTCAGGGAGTGGATGCGGATCAAGTTGTGCGGCAGCTCAACACTTACGGGAGCAGCAGCAGGTGCAGAAAAAAAACCGGAGGAAGGGAAAACGTGGAAGGTTCTGGTGCAGCACCGCAGCGCAGCTGCCTGGTGCAGTACGGTCGAAGGTGAAACAGCTCGGAAGAAGTGCGGGGTGGGCAGCGGGCCTTGCTCGGAACACAGACCTGGGTTTGGTAGACACAGGGGCAGACGTGTGCAGCAACGCGGTCACAGCCGCTGTATGCAGAAAATGGGATAGCGAGAGAGACGCATAAGGAAAGGGGTAGCTGCTGTACTGAACGCCCCTGCGTGCAGGCTGGAAGGAGCAGCTACCACACGAGGAACTCACAGCCAAGAAACAGTGCACAGGTGGAAGCAAACAGAGAAGGAGGCGATGGTGCAGCGATGGGGACGAGACGGTCCGGCCTTGGGGTCTGGATGAGGTGCGGTAAGCAGCAGCACAGAGAAGGAGGCGATGGAGCAAAAGAAGTTGGTGGAAGGAGCTGGAACTAAAGCTTCGTGCGGTTATAGAAAGGGTAGGAGGTTTGAGACCATGCTTCCTCTGGCTACCCTTCATGTCAGCACACCTTCAGGTAAAGACTTAAAAACAATAGGGAGGTGTCAAACTAAGAATGAGTGACTAGGGGTATGGGTCAAAGCACATAAGATAATACCCCCCCTTTTTTATTTCCTCAAATATCCTCAAGCCTAAGACAAATAAAAATGTAAATGTAAAGGATCTCCTTTTAGATTTTAGAACTAGATACACAACCGGAAGCACTAAATTTTAGTTATATAAACTACACATATATATAAATTCATGAATATGCGAAAATAAAAGAATACCTCGCAAACGGAACGAGAGGAAATCCTGACGCGAAAGAGGTGATTGGAGACGAAGGGGAAGAAAATTTCAGGGTGTTACAACTCTCCCCACCTTGAATTTTATTTCGTCCTCGAAATAAGGGTTTACGCGAAAAGGTGGGGGTAGCGCTTTTTCATGTCTACTTCCGCTTCCCAAGTCACGTTAGCACTTCGATGATGTTTCCATTTCACTTTGACCATGACGATCTCCTTGTGTCTCAACACCTTGGTTTTACTTTCTAAGATGGCTTCCGGTTCCTCTACGCATCAATTGTTCTCATCAACGCAAATTTCCGAAAGTGGTATCACACTCTCTTCTTCCGCCAAGCACTTACGCAGGTAACACACATGAAAGGTGTCATGGATACCGGCCATTTCTGGGGGTAGTTCTAATTTATAAGCTTGGAGTCCCACTCTAGCCAAAACTTTGAACGGCCCGAGAAAACGGGGACTGAGTTTTCTGCGCTTTCCAAAACGGATGACGCCCTTCTAAGGGGATACCTTCAGCATAACGCGGTCACCCACTTGGAACTCTATAGGTTGGCTCCTCTTATCTGCGTAACTCTTTTGTCGATCCTGTGCAGCCTTCAAGCGCTCCCGAATAAACTTTACCTTCTCGGCTGTTTCATGCACGATCTCGGAACCAGCGAATTGTTTCTCTTCTGCTTCTAACCAACAGACCGGAGTTCTACATTTTCGCCCGTATAAGGCCTCGAAAGGTGCCATTCCTATACTGGAGTGGTAGCTATTGTTGTAGGCGAATTCCACTAGAGGTAGATGAGAGTCCCAATTTCCGCCGAAATCAATGACACAAGATCTAAGCATGTCTTCGAGGGTTTGAATGGTTCGTTCGCTCTGACCATCGGTTTGAGGGTGATAAGCAGTACTCAGTTTTACCCTCGTGCCTAACTCTCTATGCAAGCCGCCCCAGAATTGGGAGGTGAATCGGCTAACTCGATCTGATAATATTGACAACGGTATACCGTGCCTCGAGACTACCTCATCGATGTATAACTTGGCAAGCTTGTCTCTTGATAACGATTCACGCATTGCCAAGAAGTGAACGCTCTTCGTTAGTCGATCAACCACTACCCAAATTTTATCATGACCTCTTAGGGTTTTCGGTAGTTTGGTCACAAAATCCATGGGGATCTCCAGTGATTGAAGGCTACCATAAGGTCGTTGGTGCTCCGCTTTCACCTGCAAACAAGTCACGCACCTCTCTACGTAACGAGCCATGTCCAACTTCATGACGGGCCACCAATATGTCAGTTTCAAGTCCCGATACATCTTGGTGCTGCCTGGATGAATTGAGTATTTAGACTTGTGTGCATCTTCCAGCAACAGTTCACGATTGCCTCTAACCTTGGGTACCCATATACGTCCTTGAAACAACTTTAAGCCACGGCCGTCCTCCGTAAGAAGTAAGTGTTGTTTTATCATTACTTCATCCTTGAGATTTCCTTCCAAAAGTGCTTCAGACTGTGCTGCTTTGATCCGATCGATTAAGCTGGACATTACATCGATTCTGGTGAGTACGACGTTCGTTCCACTACCGTACTCCTTTCGGCTCAAAGCATCCGCCACTACATTAGCTTTACCTGTTACTCACTCGACAGCAGCTGCTTGTTGCTTCGTTTCCGTTGGCCAACCACCATACAACAACTGTTGTTCTTTCTGCAAACCAGCAACTCACGGCTGCTAATCTCGCCTCCAAACAACAGCTACGACTGTTGTTTCTCTCTTCCAGCCAGGCGCAGCTAAGGCTGCGGTCTCCTCTTCACAACAGGCGCAGCCATGGATGCTTTCCCCTTCTCTCTTTTCCTTTTTTCACTTGAAGAAAACCATGGATCATACCTAATCTTCTTTCTTTTCTTTTTGTTTTCTCCACCAATATAGCCCCTTCCCCCTTTTCTTTTTCCTAAATAAATCCATAACTCCCCCATTTACCTGGAAGTCAAAAACCTTTAGGAACAATGGGAAACCTCTAGGGAAAAAGAGTGAGATACAAGGGTAGGTCAAAGTTGCAGGTACCCCCCCCTTTTATTCTTTTAGGGTGCGTTTGGTGCGCAGACAGGACTGGACGGGACAGGACGGGACAGGACGGGACAGGACAGCTGTTCAACGTTTGGTAAGATAGGACAGGACAAGACAAAACATGCTAAAATGACCAATTTACCCCCAGCAAAATCGTTTCAATTGAATCAGGCGCAAACATGAATCAGAAAAACACAATTGCATCAATAGTCATAGTTAAGCTAGAACACAATTGAATCAGGCGCAAACATGAATCAGAAACCCTAAATCGCCGAATTATAACAAGTTTAAGAAACCCTAAATCGACTTATGCAAAATCGAGAATGAAATCAGAAACCCTAAATCGAGTTATGCAAAATCGAGAATGAAATCAGAAACCCTAAATCG
>NC_037528.1:49568127-49602314 GCF_001531365.2 Cynara cardunculus var. scolymus
ATCGAGTTATGCAAAACAGCAAACATGAATCGCCGATTGATGAAGGATAGGTAGGGTGCGATGGTGTACCTGATGTGATACAGGGTGCGATGGTGTACCTGATGTGATACATGGTGCGATGGTGTACCTGGTGCGATGGTCGATGGAAAGGAACTCGTCGATTGATCGGACTGCCGTCGCCTCTGCCGTCGCCGGTCGCCTCTGCCGTCGCCAGTCGCCTCGCCGGTCGCCTCTGCCGTCGCCGGTCGCCTCGCCGGTCGCCGATTGATGAATGGAGGTGCGATGGAGAGGTAGGGGAAGGCGGGAAGGAAGCGATGGTGAGGGTAGACTAGTAAAAAATACCCTGTTCTACTTAGTTCCAGGGGGTAAGGTAGAACACCCGTGTCCCATCCTTGTTCATGTTAGTTCTACTTAGTTCCATTTAATAACACACCAAACATGGGACAAGTGTGTCCTGTTCTGTCCTGTTCCACCTTGTCCCACGCACCAAACGCACCCTTAAGGTACTCCCATAAATTCAAAAGTACCCTCCTCCCTAAGATAACTTATATATATATATATATATATATATATATATATAATTATATACATATACTCCTGTATATTTCATAAAGGAGGATTTTTATAAAAAGTTTTTAAACACGGATAAGTACCTGAAAACGCATACCTTAAATAAATCTTATCTTTTTTTAAAACGCGTACAGACCTGGGAAAAGGGAAATTTTCCAGGTGTTACACATTAGTCCTTGAGTGTTTTTGGGTGAAATTGGTTGTAGCCATAAGGGGTGGCGTAACAGTTGTTTGTTGAAGTTCCCGTTCAAAATCAACAAGCTTCTCAAATAGTTCTGGAAAGGAGAGTTTTGAATCAAGTAGTCGAAGTGATTGGGCAACATTTTTGAAGTCATCGCTTAATTGACAGAGAATGTGGACCATGAGATCCTCGTCTTTCATCGGGTTTTGAACAAGTGCTAGTTCGTCGACGATTGATTTCATATCACGTAAGTATTCCGTGACGGTGCGAGTGCCTTTGGGGTTGGATGCAAGTTTGGATTTTAGCGATATGACGCGAGACCGAGATGAGTTCGCATAGCTGGTTACCAATCGTTCCCACGCTTCCTGAGCGGTGTCGGCCGATGCAATCATCAGTTGGATGGTGGGTGAGCAGCTGCCTAAAAGACCCGCCAGAATGATTTGATCCTGTCGGAACCATGGATAGTGATCCGAGTTTGGTTTAGTGGCTTCGGCGTCTAGGAACTCCGTCGGAGCCTACTTGGTTCCGGTGATGAAGTGAATGAGATCAAGGCCATTAAGGGTTAAGTAGACGTGCTTACGCCATACCGGAAAATTGTCGTTAGTAAGGGTAACGTTAAAGTGGGTGGAGGCAGTGAGTTGAATAACCGTGATTGGTGCCATGTAAGAAGGAGGTGCAGTAGGATCAATTCTCGTTTGAGATGGAGGCTCTGATACCATATAAGAGCTTGATTTGAATAGAAAAGTTTGTGCATTATTAGACAGAATACAAAGACTATAAATAGCCATTTACAATATACATACAATGGTAAGAAGAGATCTACGACTAATTCTATGATAAATAATATCAATCACAATAATTATCTAAATATAACTTAAAGGAGAAAAGGGAAATACAATTAATACATGATCAATGATTAGTTTCCTTAATAAACTAAACTACAAGAAATATCTAGTAAAGATGAACAAACAAGAATGTTAAGAAGATTGGGAGCACTCTATGCTTCTATTACTCAAAGTCTAGAACGTGGAGTGTGATTTACAAATGAAAAGCTACCGCTATTTTTATTAGAGAAAATTATTTACATATATTTACAAGGAAGCTTCTAGTTACACAAGCTCTAACCATGTGTGGATCCTTCTAGATCTTGCTTATCTCTTCTTAAGGTTTCTCCATTCTCTTGATTTATCCAGTATATTATGCATTACTATTTCTGGATAACCTCTTAGCAGAACGTGACAATAACCTGGTAATTTAGAAAAGGAAGTTGATATTCTTTGGAGGTCTTAAAATCGGTTTTGGAAAGTTTGTCATTTTATTACTTCTCTTTGTTTCATGTCTCTGTATCTTCTCAAAAGAGCGAGGAAGAATTTTATATGCCCATAACACGTGTCACACAACGATACCAGTAAGGAATACGTCACACAAAAAATACATATGATTCAATATGTTTATTGGATAATATACAAATTTTATGGGGTTAGGCATAGTAAGGGTGGTGATTAGATGGGTTTGGACTAAATTTCCACTCTTCTTTTGGGAAATTTATGGAAATGGGAAATATACAAAAAAATTTATTGATAAAAATTACAAACCAAATGAATTTAACCACAAAAATCATCTAGTGAAATTTCCATCGGTGATTATCGACGAATCACCCAAAAAATATTCATGGTTCGATAAGATCCGATGTTTTTCAAGTATATACCAACATATCACCCCAAAAATATATGAGTAGTTTGTAACTAATTTGAATTTTCCACCAACAATTTATCCACCAACTTTTCTAATGGTCTTCTGACGAATCACCCTTTTAGTGACGGACTTCCTAAGGAAACATCCATAGGTAAAAATCTTCCTTTTAGTAGTGAAAATAAGTGGATAATTTCAAGTCATGCAGCAGGTTTTCTAGACTTTTTCGCTTAGAATGCAACCCTAAAGTCAAGTTCACGATCATGTCACTTGGATTGAGGGGATATGGGTGTGGAAATTGTAATTAGGTTTGTCCTTCTTGGGGGAGAGCTTCAAGTGATTTTACTGACTTAATTTCTTTCTTGCAGAATATCACTCCTAAAGTTTCCGATAGGAATTCCGCTTGTAGGCTCCAATTATATTGGAGGGATCTTTCAACACTTGATCTCTTCGGTATACGGTGGATAAATTATTTCTGTAATCTTCTGTTGATGATAAAGCCATGTTATGAAATAAGCTAGTTCCTAGAAACGTGAATGCCTTCACTTAGAGGGCAAATTACCGTTTCTTCAGAAGCTCAATTGAAGAGGAATCGAACTAAGTTCAATGCTTTGCTCGTTTCATAGAGATCATGATGAATGATTATGTATTAGGTTGCAAGGTCCCCTTGTTGCTATGGAATTGCATATTTAAATGGTGGAATGTCAACTTTGTTCTAGCTTCTTCCGTCTCCGAGTCAATTGAATTTCGATGGTAGGAGGCAAATAACGGGATTGTTGAAGGATGTGTGGCAAGGGGTTCTTTGGATTGCAACTGAATCTCAGGATTGCTTGTATATTGAAGGGGCTAAATTCTGGCGATGGTCTTTTTGGTAATATATATCTAGTTTAAATCCTTTGATTGGATTGGATTGGATTGGTTCAAGACTCAAAGATGGTTTGGTTTAAATTCCCTTCTTTTGATGTGGCTTGAGGTTATGTTGTTCCTCTTTTCTAGTCTTTATGGTTTTGTTTGTAGGGATGTTTGTTTTGTTTTTAATAAAAGGTTGTATGTAAGAAAGAAAAAAAAATGTTTTAATATTATTAAGCAAGTGTAGCTAGCTAGAATGAAGGGAAGAGAGTGTAATTATATATATATTAAACCCATGTTGGTACGTGGTTGTCGTTTAAAGCAAGTATAGAAAATAGATATAGAACGGAAGCAAGTGTAAGTGTAATAAAAAACACAAGGGATAGGGATGCTAGCTACTCAACAAAAACAAAAACAAAAACAAAAACAAAAACAGAAATAGAAACAAAAACAAAAACAAAAACAAAAACAAAAACAGGATCATGGAGAACCTCCAATTAATTTCAACACTCTTCAATTCCTTTCTTTCACATTTTAATATTTATTTTCTGGTATTGTATATGTATATATGTTTTTATTTGAAGAAAATAGGATTTTATTAATGAGTAATATATATAAAAATACAAAAGAAAGGAGGGAAGGAAGAATTAAAGAAACATGGGACGGCATATCATTACCATCCATCACGGAGTTTATTTGATATTATATTATTTTCATTAAACAAAAAAAGAGGTGATGAATTGAAAGGTGTTGGATATGGTCGGCCTACCCTTACTATCTCTATGTCGTTTGCATAATTAATCCAACATCCATATATATATATATATATATATATATATATATATATATATATATATATGTTGCAAATTCAATTAATACAATAATTTCAATCTATGGAATTATTAATTTTGCATCAAACCGTCCACCATTATCAATGCATGCATCCCTCCCTCCCTCCCACACCCCTTCACCTTTTTCCACATTGCTTCCCCCTTCAACTCAACAAAATCAATTTTCATTTCAATTTCTTCTTTTTTTTTCTTTATAAATCTCAAATTTTCTAAAACTTATAATTCACCGTACTTTATTAAATACTCATCTATTTTCTAAAGGATTTTCTTATTTATATCATTATCTACACCTATTTTCTATTTCTTATATATGTTCTTATGAATAATTAGTTATAATTAATTATGTTGTTTACGTCATTCATTTTTTTCAACTCTTTTTTACGGACAAAAACATATCATCTTAAAAACTTGAAATCATCAACTTTCTTACATTTTTTCTCGTTACTGTTTTTTTTAAGTATGATATATGAAAACAAAATAAATTGTTAATGATACAATAATTTCAAAAACATAACATACAAAAATAATAATTTATAACAAACCAAGAGGACGAAAAATACATATTGTTTACTCATAAAGTATGAAATTTGGTACAATTTTGTCAAATGTTTGTTTCAACATACCAATTTTACTTGTTTCAATCAAACCCCATAATATATTTTTGAAAATTTCCATGAATTTGCGGTATGTATTCTTGGAAATAGTTACGTAGCAATCATTCTCAAGGATTTGCATCCTTATGTTGGTTTGCAAGAAGAGTGATGGAAACATCGTCGTCTTCCCTGGGCCTTTTTTTATTTTATTTTTATTTTGTTAGTAATGGTATTTGTTTGATATATATGGTGGGATATAAAGTTTCTTTCTGAAAAAAAAAAAAAAGGTTAAAAGTAATTTTCAATGATAAATATGAAATTTAATAAATAGTTATATATGTCAAAGAGGTTTCACCTCCTGATCACCTTATAAAGTATATTATTATATTTATAAATTTCAATATTTATCATACATTAAATATGTTTACGGGTTACGAATTATCTGTAAATAACAATTTGACAATAATTTATAAACATAATTAAGATTAATTAGTAAAGATAATAAGTCATAAATTGGAAAAAGAAGAAGAAGAAGAAATAAGCACTTGTGATGTGGATGTAGATGTGGATGGGGATGGCTTTACAAACAACACATAATTAATTTCCCATCAACATTGCCGCTGTATCCGTGATGGTTTTTCCTATTAAACAAACTTACAATATCATGTTATTATCATTTTACAATCTTAAAACCTTACAAATGGTTATTTATTAATTTTAATTATAAAAGTATTTATGTAATGTAACGAGAATATTTCAATTTTAATGTAATCTATTTTTGATTTAATAATATGATTCTTATAAAAATAATAATTAAATATTTTGTTATAATATAATAATTATCTTAATTAATTATATTTTAGATTTTTTATATTTAAAATAAAATATTTATCCAATATTTAATTATGTTTATCGACATTTAGTTACATAAATTCAAGCATAAAACTTTATAAGTTATACGTATACCTTATATACTTGTAATCTTCAACTTTAAGTAATATATAATATTTTATGTATAAAAAATTATTCTCAAGTATTTTTATCAAATATTTATTATAGTATAAATTAAGAAATAAAAAATTTGTTTAAAAAAAAAAGAAATAACAAATTAAAATGTGAACATAAATGGAAATGAAAAGAGTATGATGTAAGCGGAGACGAGTAGGATGAGGATGGGGATGCGGAGGACAACTTGCTCACCAAGCTTTCCATTTCTACGCCCTCCTTTTCCATGACGACGCGTCATCGCTTATTAAGCATCCCCTCATATCCAATTTCTCTCTCTTTTTTTTTAAATAAAAAAATATAACTGTCTATATATACCCCTTCCATCCCTCCACTCTCTCCATTTTCCATTACACACTTTCAATCTCTCTCTCTCTCTCTCTCTTCCATACCACCACCACCATTATCATCATCATAATTCATTACTCTCTCTCTTTCTCTCTCTTCGATATCATCATCATCGTTGTTTGTTAATTGATTACCAAAATCAAAAGCAGATATGGGTGGTTGTTTCTCTTCCCCTGATCATCAGTCTGTTGTTTCCAATACCAATTCCGCCCTCGTCATATCTCCTACAGGTGAATTGCGACCTTATTCTACTCCCGTCTTTGTTTCTGATGTTCTTCAATCCCATCCTTCTTTCTTCCTCTGTAACTCCGACAATTTGTCTTATGATCAACTTATTACACCTTTAGATGCCCACGATGAGCTTGATGCTGCTCAGATCTACTTCCTTGTACCAATTTCTAAGCTTCACCATCGTCTCACTGCTTCCGAAATGGCCGCACTCGCAGTCAAGGCCAGCCTCGCCCTCAACACTACCAACATATCCTTATCACGCACTCCTTCCTCTTCTACATCATCGAAACCCACCCCTACTACCCACAAGAGGAAAAGCAAATCTAAGATCTCTCCCTTTGTGGTCATGGAAACCAGCAAGATCAATGTGATTGTGGATCAAAGTAAGCGCTTGGTTGAGACCACTACTGCTAAGCAACAGATAGGAGTGTCTAGATCGGGATCCATTCGCAGAATACAGAGATATTCCTCAAGGAAAGCTCGTTTGGCTGTTAGATCATTTAGGCTTCGATTGTCGACCATATATGAAAGTGAATCCTCCGATCAATCTCAATCTCACAAGTACTACTAGCTATCTAGCTTGTATTCTGATTTTGTTTTAATTTGATTCTTTAGTTTTGGGGGCTTGAAGAAATCAATATATGTATGTATGTATATACCGGACGGACTGAGAAATGAGAATTGAAACAGAGCTATTGAGAATGGATCCACGCAACTTTGTTGTATATAAAAGTCAAATGTTTGAATCCATCTCATTCATTTTATTTTATCTGTGAAATTGATCATCATCATATTACTAGAAAAAACAAAGAATTCAACATTAGTTAGGGCTTTTGTTTGATTCCTTCAACCAATCCAAAATTCCATATTAAACAATACACAAAAAGACAAACAATTTACATACTCTAATATATATATTTGAAAAATGTCAACTCCAACCTTATCATTTTCATGATGATCCATGTTTTTACAACATCATCTTTTTTCCACTCCATCTAAAATAACAGCAATATCTTACCCTTCATGAGTTATGGTTCAATTTTGGAGTATGTACGTTTATCATAAATCAATTAATAGTTTACAAAAAATATGTATATATAAAGGGTTTGATATGAAAAAGTAGAAAGGCAAGAAAAAGAAGATGAATTGAATGGAGAAAAAGGGGAAAACGAAATGAAATGAAATGAAATGAAATGAAATGAATGGTGGTGTACGTGACTTTTGACCCAAAATCAAGGTCTTCTTTTGCTTTTATATTTGTTCACATGTAACTTAATTTATTGCTTTGCTTTCAAATTAACCGCTACTCATTCAATCATTAATAATAACTAGTATTTGACATCACATGTTGATTTTAATGAATATTTTAAATAAATAACATAATATATTTCATACATCTACTATTTTTCTTTTATATGTATAATGACCTTCAATCTATCATGTTTTCCATCAATATGAATAAGGAAAACATCACAATTGAATATTTTTATACTTAAATTTCATAATACTACTTCATGCCCTACAATCTTCATTTTATATGCATACCTATATAGATACGGATCTCTACATTGAAATATCCCTACGTTATGAACTATAGTTTTTACTATTGATAAGATTATGCCATTTTTTTGTATTTAATTAAATAACTTGTGTGTGTATATTCTTTTTGTAAAAAGGAGGATCGGTCAAAAGTTATATTCTAGGCAACTAATTTTTTTTAAAGAAATACACTCTTTTAATATACCATATATATTTTGCATACAATCATCTTTCATACTTGTAAGATAACAAAAATCATACTACAATTCAAAAAAAAAACCTTAAATCTCATAATATCATTTCATATGTTGATTTAACAAAAAGAAATTGTAAAAGGAGGTTGACAAAAGACAACCAAAATCACAACATACTTATAAGATTTTAAAATACTTGAATCTAATAAAGATTTTTTTTAATTTTTATTTTGAATAGTTAACATTTTTTTTGCTAAAAAAAAGTTGGCCAAAATGAGTCAACCCATGAGCTCGGAGTGTAACATCCCAAAATTTCGAATGCTTCAATATATCATAATGAATATCCCAAGATCAAACACTTACATTGCAGTGAAAATAAAATTTCTAATCTTACAATTATATCATCATCTAAAATTTCAATCTTGAGGAGCATAACTTTGCTCTATATAACAATGACTTGATCTGCACATATCCTTCTTTGGAGCTAATCCTTTTATCTCTTTATTGCACTTTTCTTTCCACTTAAATAGCCGCCCGGGTGAAAAAGTTTTAAAAAAGTTTTGGGTGAGCTTTAGGCCAAGTGAATCCACGGGTTTCATGCATGAACAACAACTTTTATAATAAACAATTTTCACGAAGCTTCATAAATTAGTATGCCTTGATGAGAATAATATTTTTCACAAAGTAAAGATATTATGATGCGTGTCTACATCACAAAGCAACAGCGTCAATGGAAGATGTCTACCTCACACAGCATTACCTGGCGAACTCACACAACATGTCTGCACTTACAGTTTAGACAAGCTCACAAAGCATGCTCGTCTTTACAAAATCATATCGTAGTACATCCCCATTGACACACAAATACTCAAAACACATATAAATATCAAACTTTTCATGCGTATATAGCATATCAAAATTCTCGAGAAACTTCAAACAACTTTTGGAGAATAAGGCATGCAACCATTTTAAAAATAAATCACGTGTAACTCACTGTATAATTCGTAGTCCAAACTGTTCTCTGAAGAGGCTAGCGTCTCCCGATTGGTGCCAAACTAGCTACGATGTAGAGCACCGTCAACTCTCATTACAGCGTCCATCGTCGCCTTTTCTCACAATAGTTATTCTTATCCCTCAACTACACATACAGCTACAAACTCCCATTTTATACTAAATCCCATCGACGGTTTCATGGAATATGAAACGATAAGCCATAATAAATGATCGTAGGTTTTATGACCATTGAGTTTCCTATCATTAAATTGCATTCAAGTTTAGGGTCTAAACCCTTCACTTTGATCGTTTTACACTATTAGTCCTTGAAATTTAACGACTAACAATTTCTTTTTTTTTTTGGTTATTATACGGAGGGTCGGCCAAAAATGAGCCAACAATGTGAATTTTGAGGATCAATCAAGAGAAGCTAACCTCATGAGTTTTCACAAAGATATCTCAACCTCCCTTTCATATAACCATCATTGATTGTTAATCTTTCATATCTCCATCAATGTGAATATAGAGAACTCAACCACTATTTAAGAGATGAAGAATACTTTATTCTTAAGATAAACCTTCATTCATTTTAAGTTTTACTCTAAGATATATTAAATATAAGAATTACTACTTGGTTTTACCATCTGGTTGACTTTGATTTTAACCATGATTTTTCATTACTATAATTCTCATGTTTAGGGTTATTTAAATATAAATGATATATTTTCATTGATATTGTTTCTTGTAACAAAAATAATTTCATACATTTTCTTATTTTTTTATGCAAAAATAATGTTTTGACATTAAAAATTGTTCAAAAATGGTTAGTTGCAAGCAAATGTGCAATATTAACTGTTATTATGAGTGTACACAAAATTAGTCTTTCCAATTTTGTATTTTAGCTTATAATGCTTGTTTTTGACTTAGTTATTAACGGATTCTGAAATAGATTGCATGTAAAAATTACAATTTACACCACTATCAAAAATTTGAGAGTATTAAAATCTCATAAATCTTCATTATCTTTGGTTGTTCTTTTAGCATATGCCATTTTTTGATTAATTTTTTTAAAAGTTGCTAGAAAAAAAGAGGTAGGCCGAAAAGGAACTTTGTAAATTGTCACAAACCTTTTTAATTTTGAAAGACATCACCTCCTCCCTTGATATACACATCATCTCATTTCATTGGATTATATTCTTATCAACATAGGACAACTGAGGTAACATCACAAAATTTTGTGTCACTCTTGTAAGATTTTTAATAAAAAAATGAGGTTGGCTAAACAGAATCAGTATAATAAAGTGTCACAAACCCTACCCTATTAGTTTTGAGAAGAATCTCGTATTCTTTTCATATAAACATCATCTCATTTTATAAATTTATATTCTCACTAATGTAGAACAACCAAGTAACACCTCAAATTTTGATTAATATATATTGATTTCATTTATTATCTTCTCCTTTTATATACCGGCAAACATTTGTCATAATAATAATAATAATAATAATAATAATAATAATAATAATAATAATAATAATAATAATAATAATAATAGTAAATTTCTTTTGTAAAAAAAAAACATTTGCCAGAATCAGGCAACTCTATATTTTTAAACAAACAGTTTTAGAAAAATAAGATGGCCAAAAGTTAAATTTAACCAACTTAAGAATTTTGCATTTAAATTCTTTATCTCCTCCTATATAATAATTTTTTTTTTTTGCAAAATCGATTCAACGGAAATGAGCCAAATAATATATATATATTTTTAAACAAATATTTTTTTTGCAAAAAGGGATCTTGCCTAATGTTTAAATATATATTTTTTAGAAAAATAAGGTGGCTAAAAGTTACATTTAACCAACTCAAGCATTTCAAATTTCAATTCATCATCTCTTCATTTTATAAACTCACTAATATTTGTCAAACATTATTCTCTCTATCAATGTAGAGCAACCAGGCCCGTTCCTGACATTTTATAGCCCTGAACGAACGTAAAAACATGGTCCACTGCAAGAAACAAGACAACGACTTTTGTCGTCACTAAAAGTTCATTTATCATCAGAAAAAATATATAACAACAACATGTCGTCGTTATAACTTGTGACGGAAACATGTCATCCCTAAAAAGCGCATCGTCAGAGCTCACTTTCTTGTAGTGACCCTCAGTAAGTATGAAAAAAAAATTCAATAATTTTTTTTCATTAATATAAAATTGAGTACAAAAAATGCTAATAATTTACTGAGGAAMGAAATCTTAATAACAAGAAATATTTGTTATTTTGATATAAAAAGAAAATTCGTGTGAATGAAGTAATCATGAGGGTTAATGAGAGATCAATAATAAATAAGATTATCAAGGTTTTCTATACAAGTAGACAAATGAAGATCAATAAAAATATGAAAGAAAAGATGATCCATTGAAATTCAATAAGAATAAATAATGAATTAAACATATAATATGCAAGCTCAATAAATGATTGTTTGAGCACTTAAATAGAATCTTGTGATGTGATAGAATCCCAATGACAGATACATAAGTCAAACAATTGATGAAAATATTTAAATTCTATTTTTCTTCTTTTCTTGTTCAACTAAAATAAGATGTTAAAATTAAAAGTTTATGGAACATGACATATATAAGAGACATTATTAAATACATCTAGTAGAATTTTTTTATTAATTAATCACAAAACCATGAAATACGTCGTAAATTATAAGAACAATAGATTGATTGACAAATAATAGTAAAATATTTTATGTAGAAGCAAAAATAGATAACAGTAATCAACAAAAACAATTAGAACAAGAATACTAAATAGCAATAGTCAATAGAAGTATAAATGGATAAAAATATCGAACAAAAATATATAGCAATAACAAGCACATGATTTTAACATTGAATTGTTAAAGCACAATAATAGTCAAACATATAGAGATAATAATAATCAATATCATTAGACTTTGTTGGAGATAAAAAAAAAATTAGAAAATCAATAAACGATAACATATAATGAATGATGAATTAATTTTTTTATTTTCTTATCTAATATAATGAGTTGATATATTTGAAGTGCTTATTATTTACTAATAATGTATTAATTATTTTAGTGGGTTGAAAATATTAATAATTTAGAGTTAAGGAAGGTTAATTTTATGAGTTTGATTTGATATATTTTGGTAGAAATAGCCAATGAGGACAAAAATAAACAAATAGATGGTGCGGTGGTCCAACTTTTGGATGCATGTGGTGTGAATGTAAGCAATTAGAATCAAAAATAGGAGCCATTTTTATCTCTCTCACACACACGCGCTTTCCAGTTTGATTTTGATTTTGATTTTGATTTTGGTATTCATCTACAAACTCATTCAACAAAATATGACTAATTAACCCAATCCAACTCCTTTACCCTACACTCCAAAAATATCATCACTAATTACTATATGTTATATGCATTCATTTCCTTTTAATTAATTAGGTGGTACATGATTGTGTATTAAATAATTAATTAATTAAGTTTTTTATTTATAAAAGCTTATTTTGGTTACTTAATGATCAACTGACACATTTAGTTACATATCATTCATTGTATATATATATATATTCAATTCATTGACATTGACGTTGACATTGAAGAAAGCAAAGTCAGAAGCAATGAGGTAATTTATTTACCAACAACATATATCATGAATCTTTCTTCAACATATGCATATGCATACTCTGGTCCTCCCTATCCATTCACACATGCCTCGTATATACTGCCATTATATTATACATATATATTTCCCTTCACATGCATCACATATATCTATACATAATATGTTCTAGACACATCCACACCCAATTCATTTAATCTTAACCCAACATATATATATATATATATATATATACAAGACTTTTCTAACAGGCTTCTATTATAGTTTCAAGCCCTAAAGGGACCTCAACAGTTGAAATATGAAACAATATCTAAATAACTTCCCAAACCAAAAGCCTGCATTAACACCGCTTACATTAACTACTTTTTACAATCATACAACAAACGTATTGATATATATATATATATATAATCTATCGAATGCTATTTTTCAACCACATATTCAAATATAAGCGAAATGAAGGAGTCATGTTAAATGCATATATTTGACGTGTACCCAGTTTTAAGACTACTTGAACTCATTTTTGCTAGATTAAGTTTAATCTAGTTTTCAACCGATCATCTTGCTACCTAGACAAACAAGGTATAACTACTATAAAACGTCAATTTCTCATAATTGAAGCTATACTTTCAAACTCATCTTTATGTAGTTCCAACATTGAATTCCCAAGCTAAACATAAAACAATCATTGTTGGATTTTTACCCATCAAAACATCATGATATAATATATGTTTCTTCATTAATCCAACAAACACTCATCTTCTCAAATATCAACTATTATTAAAATCAATGTATGTTCAACTTCTTCTTTAAACATATTTAAATACTTGATACCCTCATTTATTTCTAACAACACATAAAACTTCATTATTTTAGTTCACTCCGGACAACAACACACTCTAACCTTCAAAATCCATCAAAATGTGGGTTTAATCTTTAACGACTTCCTTTTTTTATATATATGTATGTCGTTTTCATTTCAAACTTAAAACTTTGTATAAAACAAGCATTTTTGACTTTATAACAAAAACAATTTGACTATCGAGAAAGAGTCAACTGTTTTATACACAACGATGTTTGGACTAAACTTTTCAATTAACTTGCATACATCCTACATCATCTTAATGTTTTCATAGAACTAATTACATCATGTATTTTCACCTCTTTTTATACCCATTTCAACTTAACGAACCCTAAAATGGGTTACACTACGTCTTGACAACAAACTAGAAACCAAAATGAGGCCACGGTATACTCAAGAACTAGAAATGGCTTAATAACCCAAAATATAAACCATTTTTAAGCTTAATGATACGAATCATGCATACCTTAAATCCAAGGCCTAGATGGACTCGATCCCTCTTCAAAAACAAACTTGAATCCTTTGATTTCTTGGGTGATTTATAATTTTTCAAAATAGGTTGTTCAGATAGTCCTAAACTCTCCAACTCAACCCATCTGATTCCTTATTTATGATTGTGGCAAGAAAAAGAAATGCTACATCTTCTTATTGTTTTAATGTTCAGTTAGGAGTTGCATTTGATTTTAGGTACGTATAGACCAAATCTTAATATGTCGATTGAATCCAATTAAGTTATGATTAGATGTTTAATCATGTTTTAGTTCACTCCTTTCCTTGGCTTAATAGTTTCTTGGTTATAAGTTGGTTAATAGTTCATCGATAAACCAATCAATCACAAAGTTGATGCATAGTTCATAGTAAGGTTGGTATTTAGATCATAATTAACATACATGTAATCGAAATGTGTATGCTACAATCAGTCCCTACATGTTAGTATTTAGATTATATATATTTGAGGGATATTAGCTTGATTGTCAATAAGATTTGAATCTTTGGTGCTATTCTTTATAAGTCACCAGTTTGAGTCCCTTCAAAGACATTGAAGATTTATTTTACCGTAGTCGAGGGATCCATGATACTACACACCCGCGGTTACCAAGAAAAAGGAACTGGTTGTATGAGCAATCCATGCATATATATATTTGAATGGACTATTAATATAAATTTTCATTACAATAATATGCATTTTATTCAAAACTTATGGTGGATGAAGTTATTTTTTCTCCGTTTCCATGATCAAAGAAATATGATCGAAAAAGCTCCCACACAAATCAACCATAACGTAATTCAAACAATTAAAGCCTAATCTTAAATTTTAAGCAAAGTGCTAGTTGAATATCGAAATTGATGTGTAATAAGTATTTGGTATAATTATTTTATTTTTATTTTGTTAGTTTTAATGTACTAATATGATTCTTTTAACAATAATATTCGAGACAAAATATAATGGAATACAAATTGAAGAATCGTGTGAGAATAAAAGTTAAGGTAAGAAGGGATATAGACTATTATTCATTTTTAATCTCAACCCCCCTCCCCCATCATTTAATTTAAATCCTACAAACAAGGATCTTGAAATCCTTAGAAGGAGCTCGAGCTTTCACACGATTTCATAGGATTATATACAATAATGTTTTAAAAAATGTTAAAAATATTTCTTTTGTAATAATCAATTAATAAAAATGTAATTTAATTATTGTTATAAATTTCTACAGTTTTTTTTATGAATCACTTATAAATAATGAAATCCAATTCCGTTTCAAATACTACAAACCAAACACATTAATGATCTCAAATCCATTCCAATCCAAATCCCTGCATAATATTCAAATCCCTCAAAAATAATAATGCAAACCAAACGGACCCTAAAATGAAGATCCAAAGTTCAAAATCTTTAGAAAATTTGCATTTAACTCCAACAGATTTATCTATTTTGTAAATTACATCATTGATTATATTATTATACATTTAATTAACATATTATAAAACATTTTATTTCAAGGTTACTTATTGGTGGAATATAATAAAAACCATTTCTCTCTCATCTTATGGTGATCATTTTTAGAGAGATATCCAAATTTAAAAATATTTACAATCTCTTCTACTTTTTCTTGGAGAATTGAAGAAGTAATTTCCAATTTTTACACAAAAGTTTATATATTTATATTTCTTGGCCACCATTTTCATAATATTTGGTACATAGCTAAAAGTTAATGATTTTGTTTGTGACTTTTTTCGATTTTGTCAAAATTCGATGGTCTTTATATATTAAACCCAAACATAATATTCCAATTAGCATAATACATATTGTAATTATACATTTAAGCAAAGGTTAGTGAATTATGGCCCAATTGGAAGTCCTGTACGATTTGTTAGCTAAGGCCCAGACAAGTCTGGGACCGGTCCAATTTTTTCAAAAAATATTACGGTTTTTATAATCGTTGGAATGGTATGGCCTTTTTTTGTCCCATTGATCCTTTATACACAATATACAAATCATTTAGTGTACGAGGGAAGATACCAACTCACAAACGCAAAACACGTTCACAATTCCCACTATTTCGGCTTGTATTCGATTTCTGTTTTTAACAAATTATAATAAAACGCATTTTAAATGTATTTTATGGACCTAATTACATATTTTAAAAATGTATTGGAATAATATTTTTGTATATTTAAAAAAAAATATATGTAACAAATCGAATACGAGAATAGTGTTTGGGACCGGTTCTCATGACCGGTTATGCTAAATATTAACCAAGCCTTGGTTTTTAGTCGGGACCGGTTACAGGAATATTGTTTGGGGCCGGACTGATTTGGGCCTGCCTTGCCCTGAACGGACCGATTTTTGGTCATCTTTAGCTAAGGCCGTTTACCAAACGTTTATCTGGGCGCTTATCAAGTCTTATTAACTTACCAGATAATATAACAAGGACCAAGAATCTTATCCAGTAAGTGAGAAAAAGACTCTTATCACGGTTAGCGCTTATCGCACAAATTGTTGCATAGGATCATATTTTATTGAACTAAAATCTTACCATGTAAGTAAATAATAGTGTTGAATTTTACGGTAAACGCTTAAACGAGTAAGCTTTTGGTAAAAGGCCCTTTACTCTACATTGCTTCTGAAGTTGCACAAGGGCATCTGTGAAATCTGTCGAGATTAATGGCAAAGTTCCAAGTCGTCTCTAATTATTGTATACAAGTTCAGATCGATAAGCTAAACTACTAGGTCTAACTTTGAAGTTTGCATCTCTTGTTAGCCTTCGGTGGTCTTTTAATAAAATTTGTTGTTTAAAAAAAAAACTTTGAAGCTTGCATTTTGAGTCTAGTGCATCAGTTATTTTTTACTGACAAGAGACCATTTGTGATATAAATGTAGCTATATTTAACTGTTGTTTAGTAGTAGCTTAATAATATAGAAAGTGATTTATTTGAGAAGCTTTTAAAGAGAGCTTTATGCAAAAAGACCAAATTTTTTTTCCAAACTTGCTTCTCTCAATTAAAAACTTGATCCTTCCATCTATTAAAAAAATCTTTCCCGATCTATTTAGATAGATTAATACACACGGACAACTTTATCCATACAAGATTTAATGAAAAACCAATTAAACATCCCCTTAGCCTTTATGATACTCAATTGTGGATATCTTCTTGATCAATCATTGTTAGTACAAATCAACATTTCTCCACAAGAAGTTGCATATTATTCATTCATTTTGGTAGCTTCCTCAGCCAAAGATGGAATCTGATGGTGTTCAAATGAAGGAAAAATATGTCATCCAGCTACAACATTGCAATCAATAACCATGAAAACATTGCACATTCTGCATAACAACTACTTAATACCTTCACTTCTCTAAATCTCCGATGTAGAAGTCCTCGATCATGTCAAATACTCGGGTTGCATGCTGTGGCCTGCCACAAATAAAACACACGTCTAACTCGTCCATACTTAACAATGAACCATGAAAAAAGGTTGCAAGCTGAGTATGTGTTATACACTGGGGTCAATAAGTCAATAGAAGGGAGTAGTATAAACAAGGAAGGGGGTTAGAGAGGGAAGGGTATTCTGTTCTGTAATCAGTTAGGCGAAAACCTTTGGGAGAGACCTGGCTTCTCGAAAGCCAGAGAATCGATTGTAATCCTTTGATTTCCATATCAATATGATGAATGTTCATCGGTATGATTATAGAAGGAGAGTCAGATCTTTTATATATGTTTCATAGGGAAGCATTAAGAACATTACATGCTAATCGAATATGCAGACGTCATACCGAAGCCCACATAAGAGGTTCTTAAAACTGTACTAAACCAAACCCAGTAAATCCCGCAGATGTTTCCTCTACCCCAAGCACGTTTAACTACTGAATTTGGATGGGGGCAATATGTGGCTTAGGTATCTTCCTACAACTGCAAATAAGCTCACCTCAAGGACAATACCATAATCCAGATGGTCAGGCCAAAGGAAGGCAATGGTTGATTACCATAGGTGGATTTTTTCTCATTGGTTATAGAAAGCATTCTCAAAATGATTAGAAACAACTGATTCTCTTTAATATCGAAGCAAATAGCATGAAAAAGTAAGCCTTTCAAAATCAGACAAGCAGATCACTTCAGATAGTTGTTCTTCAAATGCATGATTGAAACTAAAGGCACATTAGAATTAGAGGTTTACCCAAAAAATCCTTCGGTTGAGTCATCGCCAGCATGCACCAGAATTGCATCGCCACCAGGGTGTTCTTCTACATAAGACGTAACATCATATACCTAGAGTTTATAAAGAGTCAAAAACAAGGGGAAATATGCATTTTTTCCCTTTTTATGCGAAGCAGATAAACCTTTCATGATTTCTACTAGTTTCATGTTTATACACGTTCATAGTGATGGGGCAAAGTATCAGTCTAAATAACCTACAGAACCTTCTCCTTGATGATGATCCAGCAATCTGTCCTCTTGTTGTGCAACAAAACTTCAGCCTTGTTGTATGCTCTTACAGTCTACATGTAAAGATATAGAACATTAGAATATCCATTAGCACTCTATGGACGGTAACAGAGTATATATAATCCAGACAGCATATGCATTTTCAGTTAAAGTTCAAAAAGGGGGCACTTCTGAGGCAAGATACCAAACATATTTCCGAGAAAATCTTCCCCTTTAATATTTTTTTTCTTTGTAAGGGAGATTTCGTTTTGATTGAGACACCATAAACAATCAACTACTGAACTTGAGGGGTAATGTGTATGTATGTTTCTCCAATAATCAAGAGCATGGATTCATGCGTATTATGTTATGCTAAAATCCCTTCTAATTTGTATGTAAAACTTTCACTCCTTTTTCTAACAAGCCAAGACTAGAGCCTGAGAGAAGGAGGGAGAAATCATCTCATCGTTTTCAAAGTTAATATCTAATTGTAAATTACAAAGCTGCTTCACTTCTATGCTAATATAAAGTTGGTAATAAGTACACCCATCTATTCTCTAAGGACATAGCTAACATCCAAATAGAAAATCAGAACACATCTTAACGTTTCTATGCTCATCTACTGCATGTTAAATCATGAACAACCATCAAAACCTTGAGATGCGTTCTGAACTAGACATCTTTTGAACCCCTAAAGAGAAAAGATAACAAAATGACGCGAAAAAAGTACCCATTCTGCCCCATAGTTGGGAGAAGCTCTTTACTTTGGTAATTCAACTCTAGTGCTTTTCAAAATAGCATCAATACAGTTTGTCTCCTAGCTCCAAACGCTTTTTATTCCTACACCTTCTATCATGGTCTATGGAATTCTCAAATTCTGCTTTATAACAAAACCAATCTTAAGATTTTGAAGCTAAAAAGCAACTTAAAAACAACCAGAACCCAAAAATAGACCCTGATTTTAGAGACATAGGTAGAAATAAATAAAATGAATGGTGGAATTAACATAAATATTTCTCAAACGAAAATGTGTTTTAGTAAAGCAAGAAATGGCAGTAGATTCCCAACCTTTGCTAATCCATCTCTACAGCCACCGTACAATACATACCTCACACATGCTAACTTAAATAATATATGCCCAAAATATCTTATCGAACTGACCTAATACAAATAAAGGATTGAACATAGAAATTTAATTAATTTTTTGAATAGAAGTACCTTCGTGTTAGCATCTGAATGAACCTTCTCGGTTTGATCTACATTTAACAAATACCACCATAGATTAAACAGGTCGAGACACTCCATACATACAAACACTGCTAAAATCAAGCATCAACCCACAGCGAGGATATGATAACGAAAATTACACGAGAAAGAAAACGTAATAAGAAATGAAGAGATTTACCGGATTTGCTAAATCGAGGGGCAATGAACAATAAACTGAATAAAAAACCAATAATCAAGGTGACCACCATTAGCTCCATAGCTCCGCCACTATGAGTCCTTCGTTCAGCTGCTGAAATGTGTTTGCCGAAATGAGCTAAATTGAAGACGAAGACAGGCGGATCTATAAATGTTTTCTAGATTCGCTCCCTAATATCTATTTTACGCCATGTGTGTGACTGTGGGAGATTATTTGACATCATCAGAATCAGGTATAGAGGTGTTGTTGAATTTTGGTTGATTCTGAAATATCCATACATCGAAATATTGGAATAAAAAGATGTGAATAATAAGGTTTAAGGAGATTTATTGTGTCAATTTATGAGGTTATCTTATTTGGATGACTTGATTTTTGTAAACAAATTTTATATTATGTCAACTCATGAGGCTCGAATCAGGATGGATGACCCTATTTTTACAAAACAAATCTTATGATATAAAAAATAAAAAATAAATTGTGCTTGCAATCATCTATATATATATTTAAAGGAAAAACTAAGAGTTAATTAGGTGGAGTTGAGAAATTTGCACAAATGAAGTCTAGAACAACTAAAGTTAGGGGCTGTTTGTTTTTCAAAAAAAACCTCTTAATTACATCTGAAGTCTGATTCGGTCAGACATTTACCATTTCAGACTGTTTGTTTCTTTTTTTCAAATTAAGAGCTTAAAACCTCTTAAAATCATCTTAATTTTAAGTGAAAAATGGAAGTCTGAAATCATCTGAATTTTAATCTTGCTTTCTCTGTGTTTCTGAGCTCCATTTTCATGGTCGCCGGTTCGTTTTCAACTTCTTCTCAAGTAGTAATGGGTTTAACAGCTAAACTGATGACTGAATCTAGTCGGAGAAGATGAAGATCACCGGGAAAACGGATCTACCGGCTATTATATCTTCGAAGGTTCTAAACTTTACCCCAGATTCGGATCTTTTGCAAAAACCCATTTTGAGGAAGCAAGTAAGTCGGAAATCCCGAAACTCCGGCGGTGGGGTGCGGTTGCGGAGGGACGGAGTTCCAGCAGGGGGAAAGAGGGGTTCACGACCGGAGACTCCATTGCTCCGATGGAAGTTCGATGAGGGTAAAGGTAAAGAGGAGGAGGAAGAGGAGAAGGATGTTGATGTCGAAAGTGAAAAACTGCAATGTGAATCAACTTATCTGTTCTTGATCTTTATAAACCCTAATTAAAGATTTGCATAATTAGGGTTCATTTCAAAGCTTATTCACTGTGAATCAATTCATATTCATGTGTTAAAAGTATATGGTAGTTTACAAATGGTTTAAATGATTGGATATTTCAGTTAAATTTAATTGAAATGAATTGATTCAGATTTCAGAC
Organism: Cynara cardunculus var. scolymus; assembly: GCF_001531365.2. Taxonomy (NCBI): domain Eukaryota; kingdom Viridiplantae; phylum Streptophyta; class Magnoliopsida; order Asterales; family Asteraceae; genus Cynara; species Cynara cardunculus. The sequence goes on from NC_037528.1 coordinate 49,589,392, forward strand.
GTAAAAACAAACAGTCTGACTGATTCAGATTTCAGACTTCAGCACCACCTCTTAAAATTCAGAAGTGAATTCAGACTTCAGACTTTAGCACCTCTTAAAAAACAAACACCACCTTAGTTATGTATGATCTGTTAAACAAGCAGAGAGGTAGATTAATGGGTAGATATAAATCTTGTTGTTCTTTCAAGAACTTTAGCCTGACATATTAACATAGCAATGTCTATTGAAGTGATTGAAGTCATAAATCTTTTTCAAGTAATCCTTTAAATTAAAATTAGAATAGAAATACATTACATTTTCATGACAGTGACACTAAACATTAAAATCAAGTTTAGCTCCATCCTAATCATCGGTCTTCAAGCACAATCCTTCAATCAAAGATTGTAGAAAAAATTATTACACCATGCTCGAGCTCGAATAACTTTTTCAACGTAGGGATCGAGCTCAAGCTCGAATATTTTTTAATTATCAAGTTTGGGATCGATGCTTGCTTATAGGCTACTCTCGATTCGTCGCCACCATGGTCGCAACCTCTAATGTATTAAAAAAAAAAACAATCCACATGACTCATTTGTTATTGCATCATGCACCATTTGTTTTGTATGCACACCCTCCACAAGGTGTGGTGTGTACATTGTGTTCACAACATATATCATAGGGCTAGTATAATAAATTTACAATATTGTTCACAATGTGACCACAATATTTATTTACAATAGTGTCATGAATATATGTTCACATAGTTGCTCATCTTGTGTTCAAAAAATGGTTATTGGTAGAATTTTATTCCTTTTTAATTAATTACCTGGTGTCTGGTGATTAACGAGAGAGGAAAGAGGAGAAAAATATTTGTAAATACCCATAATGTCTTTTTAGTAAACTTTAAAATCAAAATTACCATAATTAGTGACTTCCTAATTTAACATAATTTAGTGCCTTAAAAGAAGCTTCATAGTTGGCACAAATTGTGAAGTTGTTAAAATAAGACCCCATATATAATTAATATAAAGTTAGAAGAAGAATGTGAGGTGGTTAATTAATTAAGGTTTAGATTTGATGTATTATTAGTGGAAATCATTTATATTATAAAATGATAAGAAGCATAAAATAAAGTAAGGCAATTATATATGGCTACCTGTCCTAACACACAATTGAATTCATAGAAGGGACCCTTTTTGATATTTTGTGTCAACCTCAAATATTTTGTTAAGATTTTATATGCATTTATTTAGTTTGGTCATTGGTCGGTGGGTGGGTTCAGATAACCCCTCTCTCTCTCTCTATAATAATGTATATATATATATATATATATATATACATATATATATATATATATATATAAATAATGGAGGTAGTGGTTCAGTTTCATTTGTCTACCCACCGCACATAACATAACATAACATGATCATCTCTCCATCTTCATCATTATTAGTTTCTTTCTTCTTTCAAACAAATTTCATTTAAGGGAAGGGACCCTCTTTTCTTCTTCTTCAAAATTTCACACATATCATGTAATTTTTAACTATTTGGGTACCAAGTCAAACCCCAAATAATAATGTATTATGTATAGAGTAATTAACCAAGTATGATGCAAATATCAACAATAATAAACAAAAAATCAAATCACACATGTAAAATCACATGTGATTTACGTAACACGTTGCGGCCAAATCACCCGCATCCTTACATGACCATATTTTGTGATCACATATAAAATCAATGTGATTTCATCGGGTGGTGAGGTTATGAAATAAGGGTGATAGTCTTGTTAAAGTGAAGAATGATGAAGGAGGAGAAAGGATATTTTTGAAAAGTAGTTTTGGAAGATTCTATTTGTTATAATTATTCAAAGAGAAGAAACATGAGATGTAACGGTATCCATGTGTTTGTTTCAATTTTTGTTATTCATAATTACGTGTTTTTTTTATCCTAATATATATATATATATATATATATATATATATATATATATTACGCTACTTAAAAGTTAAAAGAGACAGCAGCATTTACAATCCGCCATTATTATTATTATTATTGCATCTCTCTCTCTCTACTGCAATGCAACTTGCAAGTGCAACTAATATCTATACTAGTTCTTCACTGCTAAAAAGAAAGAAAGAAAGAAAGAAAGTGAAGTAGTGTATTTGTTGATGAACAACCCACCACACCGTTCCATTCCTTAGCCCTACCTGTTCCAAAATCATATCTCTCAATGATGATGATGCTAAATAGGAACATCTGTATCTATTCTTTGAGCTTTCTTTTAACTTTTAACTATTATTCACTACTCTTCTGTCTTCTTCTTCCTCTATAAAATCATCACTCTTACCATTCTAATACACAATTACATACTGTCGGTCATCTTCTTTATACTCTTTCTTTCTCTTTCTCTGTACCTATCAACACAACACAAATAACTACGTACCTGATGCTGAAGGATTCAACTCCCACTTTCCAAGGGTAACTTCACTTTTTCATTCTTATAAAGCTTGCTTTCATACCCTTTCTTCTATTCTTACATCATCCCAAACTCTTTGCATTCTCATTCAGCTTTTTCTTTTCAATTGATAATTTTCATCCAAACTCATTGTGGTTTCTTGTTGCTTGCACTTGCAGTGGTTCTGGGCATCATATCTCACCCACCCCTTCCAATTCCTTATCCCCAGTTAGTCTTCTCCTTTCTCACTTTTTTTCTAACACTTTACATACACATGTTCAATTCTAACAAAATCCATATCCATTCCAAATCATAATAAAAAGATTCATATCTCTCTCTCTCTCTCTCTCTCTCGTTATTTACTACTAATATAAATGCACATTCTGTATAGTTTATTTGATCAGACTCACAGATGACACCATCATTCTCTTCCATTTCCTCCGATGCCACACCAAATGCAAAGGTTCTTTTTCCTTTATGCCCTCTTATACTTTCTGCTCACACATTTTGGTCAGCTCTCACATGTATTTAACATCTCCTTTTCATATCACAGCATTCTAATTGCCCAATCTTTTCTTTCTTATATAGTCACCTGTGGAACTGCTTCAACAGATAACTTCCATTGAAATAGAAATACTTCATTTGGAACGATATCTGCTTTCACTCTATCGCACATCTTTTGAGCATCATCTTCACAGTTCAGAGACCCACACCATGCCTTCACCCTGTCAAATAGAAACACATTCACATTTGCTATCTGTTGCTGATCAGTCATGTGACAAAGTCAAGCCCGATGCTTGCTTAAGCGGGTATCATTGCAGAATTTCTCCTCTGCAAAAGGGAATTTCTGGTTCAAATGATCAACTTGGTTCTTCCGTTCCAATGTCATCATCTAGAAAAGTAAGTATTATTAGACTAGGGTGGGTCGATTTGTTTTGGTTTTCATCATATTAATCCCTATGTTACAAGAAATGTGTGGGTTTTGACTTATCAAGTTGTAACTATAGGAGAGAACAAGTGGTAATCGTACCCATCGTAGCCTTGGGGATCACTTTGGAACTCCTTGTACTGATGGTGGACCTGATAGACTTTCTGAAGATATAGTCAGATGTATATCTTCTATCTACTGCAAGCTTGGGGACCCAAATCAATCTCATCAGGGACCTTCAGAATCTTCTGCTTCATCCCTGTCTTCCTGCAGTACAGTTTCTACCAGAAATCTTTCTGATACATGGAGTCCGTTTTGCAACGAGGACAGTAAGTATGATGGCTTGAAAGATGAAAGGGGACCATATGCCGATATGGTAGAAGTCCTGAAAATAGGCCTAGATGATGATGGTTTCAATTATGCGGAGAAGATGCTAAAACATTTCAGGTATCTGAAATTATTACTACCTGATATCTTTCAATTGGTTAGCTCCCCTGTTTACTTGAATTTTTTTGACTTTGTAGAACGCTGATAAAGAAACTTGAGAAGATTGACCCTGGAAAAATGAAGCGTGAACAGAAGCTTGCGTTTTGGATCAACCTTCATAATGCTTTGGTGATGCATGTAGGTGAATTAGCCTCAGCATGCAAACATTCAAAATACAAGTTTCTATGACATTTTGTTTCTTGCAGGCACATTTAGCATATGGAACTCATGATAACTCGAGGAGTAATTCCATTTTGAAGGTAAATCAAGCCTGTGCTTTTTCTAATTTCTTTCCATATAGAGCTTGAGAATTTTATTTTCTTTCAGGCAACTTATAATGTGGGTGGAGAGTGTATAAACGCGTATATCATACAGAGCTCTATATTAGGAATCCGATCTCACTTCAGAGCCTCGGTATGCCTTTTATCTTTATCTCATCATCATCTTTTACATCAACTGAAAATATGTTTGAATTTGTAATGTTTGTGTGTTCATCAGTGGCTGCAATCGCTGCTATCTCCCGGGAGGAAGTTGACAACAGTGCCTACCCAACATGTTTATGCCATTGAATACCCTGAGCCTCTTGTCCATTTTGCACTCTCTTTAGGGACATTCTCTGATCCAGCGGTATGCAAATTAAGATTTCAAATTCTACATTCATTTTATGATCATCAGTTGGCGAAGAATTACTACTTAACATGAACATGATAGGTGCGAGTCTACAAGGCACAGAACGTATTTCAGGATCTGAGACTTGCTAAAGAAGAGTTCATACGATCAACTGTATACATCCACAAAGAATCAAAGATTTATGTTCCGAAAATCTTGTATTACTTTGCAAAGGACATGGAATTGACTGTTCCTGGACTTCTGAAGATGGTGAATGCTTGTCTACCTGAAACTCAACAGAGAGCTATCAAAAGAAATGTTAAAGGTAAACCTGACAAGTACATATGTTGGTTGTCACAAAGTTGTATATTTCGATATGTGATTCATCGAGATGCTATTGATGATGGAAGACTCCCTCTTTGATTTGGGCCTCTCTCTTTTTCTTGCCAAAATGTGGTACATACGTGGGCTGTATAGTGTTTCTTTAAGGATATTGAGGAGTGAATTTTTATGGTATTCCTTCCTTCCTTCCTAGTTTTAGTGGTATCATTTGGTTCTTCATATAAAATGCTCTTTTTTTTTTATGCATTTGGATCTATTCGTTTAATCGTTACTTAATTTTCAAAAATGACATCAATGCAACACTTGCTCCCATTCTTGTTACGGTTGGCTTGGAGATTATTTTGGGTATTCGTATATACTCTCAATTGAATGGTTCACATTCAGACACAAGTCACAATCTATAATACATCTCACTCAAAAGTAGTCTAAGATCTTACCTCTATCAAAGGAATAGAGATAACCATTTCCATGAATACCAGCGGCTTGTGAAAAGTTTGAACTAAGAAATATTTTGAACAAGTCTTGGAGCAATTTAGACAGCTTGTCAAAAAAAATTTTTGAATGATTTAATGTTAATGCAGTGCTTGAAACATTTTTGGTAAAGCATGGAGACTTTAGGCAAAGAGGCTAAAAGAAGGACAGCGTAGTCGTAGGATAACCTACAAGATATTGAACTAGCATTTAGCATAGTAAAAACGAACATAATTTGATAGGATAGCATACAAGATATTAAACTAGCATTAGCATATGAAAGACATGTACGCCAAAAGGCCTACTTTGGTTAACCTGCACCTATGGCACTCTTGAAGAGTCCCCCTTTTATCAATCCTAGGGATTTTGTAACCTAGTTGTCGGCTATCTAACCCTTCCCCATCCACAGTAGCTTACAAGTCCATACACACAATATCTACTGATTCACAGTAGCTTATAAGTCCATACACATAATCTCTTATTACAAGTCATGTCCTTGGAAATGTCTGCGACTCCCATGTCCTCCTCCTCTCGACCCTTCTCACCACCATCATCATCTATCTCTTGCCCATGTATCCAAGCCACCACAATCTTCCCTCTTTTAGCTAACACTCATACCCAAACAACATAGATGGACTCATGGTTGCCCTGTATAATTGGTCCTTCAGTTGTGCGGTGTGTAGTGTCATTATAAAACCTTTTTAACCAATAGTTTCTGGGGAATACATAGCTACAGAATGAAGCAACTAAACCCTGAATGGCATTGGTAATCTGGTATTATTAACATCTTGCTTTGTTATACAAGAAGAGAGAGAGAGAAGAGGGGGGGGATAAAGAGCCTGCATATTATCCCTTCAGAACATATACACTTCCTCTGTGGGAATAACCTGTAATACAATTCATACGAAATAATGTGAGCTTTAGCTAGCTAGCGGGTGATTCCATGATCGGATGATGGGTTACCAAGCAACTTTCTTCTTTGGAATAGCGAAGCATCTACAAAAGATCAGTCACGCTTGCACTTCCGGTGACATTTAACCATCAGTGATATCACCACATACAAAACTCCTAGCTGCACAACAATCACCACTACAAACCAACATAATCACTTTAGTAGAGATTTCCATATCCACTTTTTGAATTTTGCTATGCTTTAATTAACGTGTTCAAAAGCAAAATTCAATGTTTTTAGAAAACACTAGTATCATAAACAAATCACCTTTGTGGTATCAACTATCCAGTAGGTTGTGAAGACATACCAGCTACAAAAGAAGAGAATAGGATAGCCAAGCGACGTCTGACAACCCATGGTAAATCAACTTCAAGAGAGCAGTGTTTGCGGTCTCCTGCTTTCATGTGGGGATTTCTGGCTCGAAGCTCTGACAATGAGGTACTCACACTGTTAACCGCCTCTCCACTTACACCTCTCACTTCAAACCTCAAGCTCACTGGATTTGCATCCCAGATGACTTCTATCACCCCGAAATTAGGCTGTCCTGCATGACATACAAATCGAGTTAGAACAATGCCTCGTTATATTTTAGACAGGACAAAAAAAATAGGAAATAGGAAAAGACAAAGGAAATCATACCATATGTGCATGATTTGTGTTTGCAGTTCTTGTTCATAACTCTCATAGTAGTAGGTGTCAGCCATGCCAAGAATTGCAGCACGAAATGCAAAAAAGAAGGGATTACCTTCTCAACAGCTTGGGTAAGACCACTTGAGGTAATGTCATACAGGGGATACCCAGTGGCACAATCGAATCGTGTTATTTCTCCAAAATGCACATCTCCACTTATGAAGAAAACCCCATCTCTCTAGGCATGGAAAGATCATATAAGGACTTGGTTTATATTTCATTAATAAGTGGTTCTAGAAAGAAATAATGCTTATCGCTCCAATGGAAGAAGTAATTTACTAACATGCAGAGATTGTTACCTTGCTATCTGATATCAAGCTAAACAGACGTTTTCTTTCGCTTGGAAAACGTCCCCAACTCTCCATGTAGAATAAAGGACCCGTACAGGCTGAAAGGTTTGACAGAACCTGAGTGAGGCAACAAAAGGCAACAACTTACAAAACAAGAATTCAAATAAGTAGTAATTAAGGGGTCAATAAACCTCTCTAGAAGATTGCTTAAACCAGAAAAGTAGAGTCTTCGAAGGCATGTCAATATAGTAATTATGATCCCCATCGACTTCATTACCAATTGTTACAAACCAGAGAAAATATGAAAAAGGTTCTGTATTCTAACTTTTCAAAGCAATACAAGAGTATTATACGAAATATTAAAATAGTACAAGTGGCTCAAGCACAACTACTCTAATAGAAATATAGTAATATGGAATAACACCCTTATTCATAATTTGCTCCAAATCAATGATAAAATCAGTGCCCATAAACTCATGAAATACATCATCATAGCTTGAATGTTCGAGGAGGGGAACAATGACAAAGTTGTCCCTTACTGAAGTATTCAAGCAACAAATACTGCCACAAGTATCTGGGAAATCACCTCCGTGGTTCAACTACTACCGAGGAAGGAATAATATTTTTTGGCAAGTTACCAAGAAATAGCATTTGTAGAAAAGCTATTGTCATGATGAAGCAATTAAATAACTCCTACCATTTTCCAAAAAATACACATACAGCAAATGATACTCTCTGCATTGAGATAAAGTAGATATATGATGAGGAAAACAGAATAAAACAAGAACATTAACAGAAAATGAAGAACCAAAAGAGAATCAATCTCTCCCTTGAAATTTAGTGGAACACAACTATAAAACAGATGGCAATTCTGGAAGGACATAAATGCCATTCAAGTTTTCAATTTAATATAAGGGAACAATTTCAGGATGGTATATTCGCAGAGAAACACTTCAGGTTCCAAGTACATCATGCCTTACCTAAGGCTTAAGGTCTGTTAGAAGTATGTCTCATTTCATTAATCAAGATGTACTAAGATCACTTCATCATCATGGGATTCCCAATTGGTTAGAAGTCCCTTGAAGTCAAACAGATCAGTTGAGTGTTGGTACCTTAAAGTCTAGGACTGCAGGCCTATTGTCCAGTCTTAGGGGCTGTTTGGTAAGGGCTGTTTGAGCCATATAACAGATATGGCTGATTCGCACAGCCATATCTTTGCGTTCGGTAAGGGCTTAATCACTGATTTAGTGGCTGATTCGCACAGCTATGTAACCACACTCTTATGTAATCAGCCATTATTTTTTCCCCAACTACCCCCACCTTATGTAATCAGCCTCTTTCTCGCTCTATAAATTCTTAGAGATCCTTCCAACAAATCATTTCTTCAGGTAAACATCAATAATCTCTAATTGAAATCCTACATCAATTAAACGATCTAATGAAATTGTTATTTCGTTTCTTCTTTCAATTTTTTTGGATCAGATTGTTAATTCTATAAGAAGTCTGTGAAGAAATTCTTTTTTTAATCGGAGGCTGGATTTGTTAAATGGAGAATTTGATGAAGGAATGTGCGAGAGGTTAAGGAAAACGATGCCAGAATTAGTGCATGATTGTCAATTCAGTGGCGGCGATACGACGACCTCTTACTCGTTGTCGTCAAATGGATCAGTTTCATCGAGTGGATTTTGGTCTAAGCATCGGGATGATGTTAGCTGCAATCAGCTCCAGAAGGTTCATAATTAGATTTAATTTTGTTGTTTTAGACATGTATTTGTTTGTTTTGATAACTCAGTTGGATAAATGATTTGGCATTTCCATAGAACAACTTGACTCTGTTTTTGGATCTTATTGAATTTTTCACCTGGTAATGATTTTTGCTGCTTACTTAGATCCATAGTTGCGAGAATGCTTCTCATGGTTAATCAGCTAACATATCGTTTTGACATCTACTGTTGGGAAAAGTAGCTTCAATTTTTATAAAGGAGGGAGAAGAGACTGTTTCGATAGTTAGGACTTGTAACCGGTGTAAACAATGGTGTTGTGGCAATAAAATGGGTACTCGTATGCTAGCGGTGGAGGCAGTTACAATGGCTGTTGTGACATGTAGACATATCAGAACTGCAAAATGTGTTTCTTACAGCTGAGCTTCTGACAATAATTCTCTTGATCCTTTTGAGTTGTCCCTTAACCTCATATCCCGGAGTCAACATCACATTGTTGTGTCTCATAAAGCAATCTTGAGTCCAATAAGGTATTAGATGAGAAGTGTTTGCATTTCAAGATTACATTCAAATAAGTTTGTCATAGTTATAAAGCAATCTATTTTTCTGTAGAGATTAAAACTATTTTGGAGTGTAACATATCCGAAGTGATTATTTCCTCTGTAAGCAAAATTCCAACGAGGCCATCCCAAAGGGCGAAAAGTTGAAGGTCATTGGTTTTTCTGGTGTGGGGGAGGGAGATGGTTGGGCCTGTGGTGTACTTCCTGGAAATGCAATGTTTGAACAATTTGTTATTAACTCTGTGTTAAGTCAAAGTTGTGAGGAAGGTTGAAAGCATTGAGTTTTTACAGCATATAGAGGAAGAGGAGGTGGTCGATGCTACCAAAATGTTTGATATTTTAAATTGTATCCAAACTATGATGTTGACTTGTTTTTATTATAAGGACTTATTAATGTTGTTTTGATTATAACATTTAACTCATATAATTATGTTAATCAAGTAATTATTATTTAAAAAACTTTTAAATTGATATTTTTTTATAATTATAAGTCATTTATTCAACATTTTCATCAAACTGATATTTTTTAGACAAAAATAGAGCTGGGGGTAAAATGGTCATTTCTGACATTCAGACTGTTTATTCAGCACAACAACCGAACAACAACTTATCTATTAATATACGGTCACAGACAACTATATCAATACAGACAACTATATCAATACAAACAACTATATCCATACATGTCTTAACAGAAAACGAACCGAACAACCCCATAGTAACAAAGTTAACATTATTTTGTTTGGTATATCACTTTACTAAGCAGTTATAGTTAAACCATTACCATTAGAACATGCAGGAGAAATTCCTAGCTATCAAATGAGATTACTGGAATAAACAAATCCTGAGTCTGACATATAAAGCCATTCAGACATAGGAAAAACAGAATGACAGTTTACAATCAAGATCCTTTTTATGGGCCCAACAGTGATAATATTTAATTGAAATATTATGCTCATATTGTGAATCCTAAACCTCAACCTAACAAACCTGCAATGCAACATATAAATCCTTACTGTTAATTTGTTATCATGCAACAGGACAATTCAGTACATGAATCTATTATTGGAATTTTCATTTATTTGGGAGAACCAATATGCATGTCTTGCACATGCCATTCCATATTTGGAATAATTTCAAGAAAGATTTAGTGATGTAAGAACTTATGGTATAGAATGTATGTACAACCCACTTCCTTCAACGCATTTTGCAGACAAAAATACCTTTTGTTCAGGTTTAACAACCACTCCAGTACTAGTAGTATGATTACTTAACAAGCGTCTATAGTCCAAAATGTGTATACTCCACTCCCAAATACAATCATGACAATTCCTACATCATTATGGGATAAGAAAGTAGATCCATATATACCTGAATGGATGAACCAATTATGGTTATTGCTGATGGTCCCTCATTCAACTCCTTTTCTAACCAAGTCCATTGTGCAGTTCCCAAAATGGTTCCATCACTGCGCAGGGGGTCTCTGTGGTATCTAGTATCCAAAAGAATAACCTAAAGCAAGGTTGTCTAACGTTAGGAAGGCAAGAAACTCGAAATAAGTGGGACGTGTCTACACAAGAGATGATATGCCTCTGTATTGATCAAAAAAAGGAAAAGGAAGTCAACAATTATAACAAATAATACCTTGATTTCTCTACCCTCCGGACCAAAAGTGTAAGATGCATAAACACCAGCCTGCTTGCGTCTGAAAAAGACATTGTCATTGGTAACATTCAAAAACAGACTGGGACTTATCAATACATGTATGGTTAACCTGTCATCAGAGCTTGTCACAACATCAACAATAACACGGACTGAGGCAAAACCATACTAGTTTGAGCAGTATCACAATGAGATGTGAAGTTTGAAGTAAAGATTACCGTGGACTGTCCTGGGGTTCATCCAAGAAATCCAACATAAGCCTTTGGTTGGTATCTTTCTGTTTAAATTCTTTTCCAGCGTCATTTAATCCATAATCATGGTCATCCCAAGTGCCAATCACCTAGAACGTACTCGCACTATGAGTGTGCAGAAGTAATGTTAAAGAACACCAGAGCAGACTTTTTGAGGTAGGTAAAGCACCTTGGAAATCTTACGAAGACGGGAATAACCATGATTGGTCTTAGCAATGTTGTATTTGGATCGCATTTCATCCTCTGATGAAGGTACAAACCTAGGAACATTCTTCCATGGCCCAATAGTTCTCTCATTACCAAAGAATTTAAAAGGCCGCCTGATGTCTCCGTATATATTATCCCCAAGCCAAATGAAAACCTGGGGTTTGAAATTTACTATAGCATCCCATATAGGCTGCAAATCAAGCGATTTAAATTTGAATTAGAATTGAAACAGAAGCCCTATATATAGCAACTCAATTAAAGTTTGTGTCGGTTCACACATTGAAAACTAATTGGTTTGAGATGAAGTAAGTTATGTGTGGTTTGAGGTTGAAGTAAAAAAGAGTGAGTGATTTTGTGAATAGAGAAGAAACCTGGGGAGAGGTTTGATTAGCGCAAGAACCAAATGCGATCCGGGAGATGAGAGGTTGTGGAGGAGCAGCGGCACTGAAAGTGAATAGTATTGCTAACAACACAGAAGACGTCAGTAGTAGCACTGCCATTGATCCAAATGAAGCTTCAATTCTTACTAGGATTCGAAAAAGTGGGTTTGTGATTGTAATGATGAACAAGGCAAGAAAACGGAAATATAGTTTTGAAGGCAAAAATCCATGCACCGCCTACTGAGAAAGGGAAAGGGTAAGGGAATGGAATCGGGAATTAAATTGGAATGGGAATGGGAATGGGAAAAGGGAAAAGGGAAAGTGCAAAAAGGGCAATAAATAAATATCTATATTATATCATAAAATATTTAATAAAAAAATTTAAAAATCATTTTTTATATATGAAGTATTATATATTGATGTATCTATATTACTTTATAAAGCAAATTTGCCCAAAGTCTTAAAAACATCTTAGCATGCATAAAGTATTACCCTTTAATGCAGAAAGTCTTAAAATCTTAAAAATGTACAATTTTTTTATGCATTTTCAATTTAAGTTACTACCCTTTAATGCATAAACACCTTCATCCGCCTCTAGACCCTAAACCACTCCAAACACATCGCACGCTCTCCTCTTCCCAAGGCAACTATGCCTAACAACCAACATCGCACGCTCTCCTCTTCCCATGCCGATTCAGTTTCCAAGGATTGCTCTATCGCACGCTCTCCATGATTCAGTCTTAAATGATCGCTCCTGTCATGATTTACCTATCAAAACACGAGGCGATTTTGTGGAGGTTTCAAGCTTCTAGGTAATTACTTATATACTATCTGTTGTAGCATGTAAGGAAGTTGAGCTGAAGTTTGTTATTTTCTTAATGTCATTCTATGTTCTTTTGCTTTAGCTTTTGTTACTATAACCAAGAAATTCCTTTAG
>NC_037528.1:49602914-49605894 GCF_001531365.2 Cynara cardunculus var. scolymus
CGTGACAAACTTCTGTAATGTCAAATGATGCTGTTGAATCTCTTACTATTGCCAGCTCTTATTAGTTTTTTCTGTTGATTTAAGTTCTCTTTATCAGGGAAAGATGCATACCATAAGTCATTTTTCAAAGACTTGACTCATCCCATATGTGAAGTCTTCTTTCAATTTGTAAGCAAAAACTATGCTTATGAAACCCCTTTTGTGCATTAACTAACTKTCAGCTATCTTGATTCTTAAAATAAGATTTGGAATGCTAAAAGATTACAGATGAACTGCATTAAGGCTGATATGATCTCTAGAAAGACTATTACTRGAAGYGTGTGTAATATTATTATCTCTGCTTTTCTAGATTCCCACGAACGGAACTGGATTGATTGAGTATCGATGCCACCCATTTTGGTCCCATAAATATTGTCCTGCACACGAGAATGATAATACACGAGAATGATATAAGTACTTATAAGTTATATCTATATCCCTGTGGTTTTTTCTGCAGTCGTGTTAAATCATCTGATAATATTTCATGGTCAGATGACAAATTGCAGTTTACTTTTCACCAATGGGAAAACATCCCTGCCAACGATGAAGATCACGTGCATCTTACAAAGGAGCTCCTTGGAAGCTGTGATAGCATTGAATGGCAGGTATGTTTACTTTCGAAATAAGACTAGGGTGGTTGTGCAAAAATAAGTTGAATACATACTCACAGCAACTCTAAATGGGTGCTAACTARTTAACACCATCTCTTCTAAGCCTACGTTCATTCCTTTACTATCTATGGTTATTGATTGCACTTACATGTTTCCATGTTTGATCTCTAGCCAATATTACACATTTATGGACCTTCCTCAGTGGAGTTTTTAGTGGTTCCAATATGATGATCATCATTGTTATTGGCCTATCATAAATGCATTTAGTTTTGTTTCATGAATGTGATAGGAAGGTCGATGAGTTAGAGAAGACAATTTCGGTTGCAGCAAGAGATCCTGCATGGTTTGGCATCAATGAAGTTGAGCTTGGAAAAAGAAGGAGATGAACCAGCATTGCCCGGACTTAGGTTCTTTATGTACCTCATAAAAAGATTTTTGTCAAACCTACTTTGCTTTGCTTTTTACCATCATTGGTTGAATGTACATTTTCATGTTCCTTCTCTTAAACACCTATATAATTCTGTTGAATTTCATTATTGGATCAGGTGGGAAATGTGAAGAAAGCAGTGGGTGGGAAAGACTTAAATGGCAAAAGCATTTCAAATAAGATCGGGGAACGCCRAGWACTGATGAGGGTACCACATTCTAAACAGCAGGAKAGAACACCTCAGTATATTGCTGGAGAGAATGATGATTTCATCTCCTCTGAATCAGAWAGACAAATGCTTCTCATAAAGTACATGAATTACCCACTTTTCCTTTCTTTTGGTTTTCACTTGCATGATTCTCTGTATATGTTATCTACACTTGTTGACATGGAATGGGTGGATTSTGGCCTCAGTTATTATTTTTTATCCCCTCCATTTCACTAGAATCTTAGTGTTTGACTTGGCTCAAAAATCAATAAGAGTAMYTGATTACCCTTTACGAGGACAAATCTCATAAACTAAAATGAGCACCAAGTACTTTGTACTGGTTACATGGGGGCAAATTGGTCGTTTAACTTGACAATGGCGCCCAAGAAAGAAAAAGTTGTTGTTCTATTGGGGACTGTGGTATTGTTATGTGAAAAGGATGGTAAGTAGTCATAGCAGACACTTTGTAAAGCATATGTTGTATTGTTGTAATATTATTATAGATTACACTATGTCCTGTTGTTACGTTCCTCATTTGTATATGTGAGGCTTTGTATGTTTCTGGCTCGATTTTAGTTATAATGGTTTATTTTGTTTAATCAGGACGATAAGATTGCAGTGATTGTTGGCACAGTTTCTCTTTAGTTATAATGGTTTATTTTGTATGTTTCTCTGATGATCTCAGTTTATTTATAATTAATCTTTTTAAAAACAACATCTTATTTAGTTAAGAGTGCATAGCTTATTGAACTATTTTTTCTAAACATGTTTCAAACAACCAAAATACCTGCAAAATTTTGAAAGAAAATTATTACAAGCACAAGAAAGTAAAAAAACCCTCTAAAATTGCTTCAAGTTTTTATTTTCATTAGTGCTTGGTTGTGCTTTCTTTACTGGTGGCATTGTGCATTATCCAAAAGTTTAGCGTTTCAACCAGGTAAGTCATCACCATTTTGAATTTGATTCTTTCTAGGAAAGATGATCATGGTATGGTGGAGATATTCTTGAATTTAGATCCATGTAAAAATCCAGCAAAAACAAAAATGGAATCCCTCATTTGTGTCTAATTATGTTTTACAGACAACTGCAATAGTTAGCTCAGGGCTACTGTTGATGGCTGTAATTGGCATACTCTTTCCAGCTGTGCTTCATTTTACACACACAGAAGTTCATTTTGGGAAGTCAGAGTTGACACTTTCAAGATTCAGCAGCTGCATAATGTTTGTGGCATATGCAAGCTATCTCTTCTTTCAGCTTAAAAGTCAAGCTAATTTGTATGATTCCATTGATGAGGTAGGCCATCTAATTTTAGAAGTGCTGACTGTTGATGTCAGTATGAGATGTAATAGTATTTATGTGTTCCACATTCCAGTCGTATATGGGCCTTTGCTTATTGGATCTCACCACGTATTTCACAAGTGGTCTGTTGCTGAAGAAAGTTTAATTTTTGCTCAAAGACCAGGGCTTCATATTCTTTAAATTTTCATTTTTGAATTTTGATAGAGTTGTGAACCCCAACTTTTTCAAAGATGTTTTGCAAAAAATGATATCTAAGAGTTGAATATATTCTTATAGAACCTTTACATCCTGCCGCATTGCGTGGGTAGACAACTAGTATTACTTTAAATTTAAGATTACAAGTAATTATAAATAAGTACAACTTATTAAAGCTTCATGTTTGAATTCGTGTAACTA
>NC_037528.1:49606094-49631307 GCF_001531365.2 Cynara cardunculus var. scolymus
AAAAAAAAAAAAACTATGATGTCTTCAAATTTATTTTTATTCAAAAGTAAAAACATTATCTTTCTCAAAACTATATAAACCGTATTATATTAACAAAAACAAAAAATAAAACAAAACATTAAAATGAATACGCATCTCGCTGCATTATACGAGTACCTTCTAATAAATATTAAATAGCCTTTGCTTAGATCTCCTTTCTAGGGTCTTACCTTAGTTGTGTTTTCTTAACATTTTCTTTTTCATCTCTCAAGAAAAAATTATTATTTATAAGCCTAAAAAATATGTAAAATGTTATTTGATTAAATAGAATCGACCAATGATGATAAATTGGATTGTATACACTATAAATATGTTAAAAGGCACATAAATGAACCATCAAATCCATTGCAATTGATCATGGTAACCTAATACTTGCAAAACATTTACATATCTAGCTTTGATTTTTGTGTGGTTAAAAGATGTTATTATTCATCATACAAAACAAATAGCAATTGAGTACATGATATTCTTATATCCCTAAAGCACATACCTTAACAATTGAGTACTAGTTCTATCTTCAACACAACATCTAAGAGTATGAGATCTTATAATTTTTTACACTAAGACAAAAAAAACTAAACGATGGCCTGTGCCACCATATCCAACATAGTGGATCCATTCCTGATTGGTGTAACTGTATAGTATAATAAAATTGTTAAAATTCAAAATGCAAAAAAAAAAAAAAGTTTATAAAATAAATCGATTATGAAATAAAGATAAGAGTGTATGAAACAAACTTTTATAAACAATGGTGTTGAAGAATATCAAAGAGAATGTATGTAAATCTACAACCATTAAAAAGAAAGCAATTATTTTGTGGTCAATAAGTGATCATTCTTATTTACTTATTTGCTACTGAACAAAGTAAAGGCAGGGCAATCGAAGGAAATGCAGTCCTCCGCCTTCTCATTCTCGTCTGCAGTTCCATTCAGAAACTCTGCGACTTGTTCGTTTCGGGTGACGCCAACCACCTTACCCGATTCTTCAACCATGGCTGCTCCCAAATGGGCTCAGAAGACAATAACGCTCCCTCCTCACAACCGTGGCTGTCATCTTATTACTCCCAAGGCACACCACTCTTTTACTTTCTTTTATCCCATTGCCAACATCATCACTCACTGCAATTTGGTTATCGTATTTCTTTTCAGCTGCTTTATTTGGTACCATTCAGGTTTTACTTTTAGTAATCCAAATGTGAAATTGGGACATGCAATTAAGATTTTTGCACTGGATTTGCATTTGCTTTGCTCCATAGAATTAGGGTTCTAAACATACTCCCATAACCATACATGTATTGAGAAGACTCCTTCCCTTGCTAGTCCCCTATAAATGAATGTTATTATATCTTTCTCTGATGGACAAATTATGAAGATTCATCCTTTTAACAGACACTCTTGTCCAATTAGACATACAGACAAAAATATAATATCTCGAAATAGATTGATTGCAAGCAATTGCACAACTTTTTTTTTATTACAACTGCACGCATTGGTTACACAATGAGCGGTTTGTGATCAGTGTCAATTTCAAGATCCAATTTATTATTATATCCCCAACCAAATTGTGATACCTGCAATTACTTGGGACATCCTCCTACCTAGGTCTTCTTTCCTTGCCCTTCAACCATCCCTAGCGAAATAAAGGGACCAGAATCGAAGTGATCGAGACAGGTCATGTATAGTGGAAGAAAATTTTAGTTGGTTACCAACCACCCACAAACTTCTTTTTCAACCATGGATGCCAATTCTGATATGGATCAAGGACTGCTGCCCCCTTAGCAGAACCACATATGTGAAATGTGACTGCTTGGTCCTTTCCTTGTTAATCTCCTCTCAACACTAGTACCTCCTTAGTTGCCTTAGTAAGATTAGATGTTATTATTTGAGCAAATGAAGACTTGTACCCAAGTTAAAGAATGATGCAGGGAAATTCTTATCAACAAGTGTTACTGTGTTACATTTCTGTGCTTCACTTGTTATAAATTAACTCATGTGTTGCACCAGATCTTGAAGGAAATTGGAGAAGATTTGTCAGGATTTAAATGCGGTCTTGCAAATCTTTTTTGTAAGTCAGTTTTTACCCGTTGATTGAATGACTGTAAACTGATCATTGAACATATGAATAATGCATCCTTTAAACCATGTAACAGTGCAGCATACCAGTGCGTCATTGACTATCAATGAAAATTATGACTCAGATGTTCGAGCTGACACTGAGACTTTTCTTAATAGGGTTGTCCCAGAGGTTTGTTATATTTCCTCTTTGGTTTATATGGCAATTTGTATTTTTGAACTACAGCCTGGCGTTGTTCCTAATAGTATGCTTTCAGGGAAGGTCTGCACCATGGAAACATACCCTGGAAGGTTAGTTTTGAACATGCATGTGATCCATTCAAGATGTTTCCTAGTTATATGTGTTGATTTTTCCAATCTGCAGTTAGCGGCTAGCTGAATATGTTACTTCTTTCACATAGTTGATTTATGTTGCTGGGATAAATATCTTGATTTATAACCTTATTACTTGGAAAAAAAGTTGAGTTGCTTCAGCAGATTCTAGCCTTAACTGATGTTGACTTATACCTTTCAATATATGCAGGTCCAGATGATATGCCAGCACACATCAAGTCATCAATGTTTGGCTGTGCTCTCACGTAGGGATATCTCAGTTTGTATTACTTTTTCTTATGCATACATTCAGTGCCACTGACAGTGGTGATTGCAAATGTTTATTGTCAGGATACCAATTACAGATGGACAGCTTAACATGGGAACTTGGCAGGTAAGTAATAATGTCTTTGATTCATAATGTTTGAGATTCTTGAATTTTCCAAGGTAAGCCAGGTTGGTGCACAGATCAATCCAAGCTACCATACTTGTTGCAGTGTATATTTTCTTGTACTTTTGTTTGTTTGTGTGACAACTTGTGAATGTAGCTAAAAGATGTGTGATACAACATTACCCTTCTTTGTTTTCTGTAGAATTCTCAGTCAATGTAAGTTTATAGTAACAAATGGTACTTGCTATATATATACACATATCTTGCAAATGTTTTTAGGCTATTTTAGTTCATATATGCTGCATGGCTGCATGAGATAGTCTAGTACAAAACCTTTGTGCTAGATCGAACAATCAATGCTTGCTCTTGCTGTACCATGCAACCAGATTTACCCTTGAAAAAATATACAAGACCCCACATCATACTTCCATCATCCAACAACTTTTGAAAACGTTTTTTGTTGCAGAACAATACAAAGAAGTGAAGACAGTAATTAATTACATGTTCTAGTTGATTTGTTAATATGATTGCTAACATTTTTAGATATTTCTGAGGACATGACTATGATAGGAGTTGCTAGTGAAGTGGGACTAGAGTAGTAGAATAAGTTTGGTTAGGGAGTGGGATAAGGAAGGTCAGGGAGCTAGTGGATGGGTTCCCAGAGTTGTAGAGATTTGTGCTTTTCCTTATGTTCTCTATGTTTCAATATGCCTTACATTCTTTACGTTTCATTGTGCCTCTTTCTTCTTCTTTTTTTATTTTGCTTACTTTTAACTAGTTTTAGTTCTTATTTTGTTTTCACTCACTATTGCACAAGTCAGGTGTTTTCACGGAAACCGCCATAGAGGTTAGATATGTGTACATCCCACCCTAAACCGTACTTTTGAGTGGGATATATATATATATATATATATATATATATATATATATATATACCGAGTTTGTTTGGTTTGGTATGATAGCGTATTTTAATAATCTTCTACATCTGCATTGAAATTGGGAGGTAACTTGGTGTTAATGGAGATTTTTAAGCTTCTCATGTGGTATGGGATTATTGACGATGTGTTCCATTGGCTCTCTCAAGGGAAAGATTTGTAGGAAGCAATTATGGCATTCAATTAGTTGTGGGTTTTGGCAGAAGATAAAGGTGGAGAGTTGTTTTTCTTGTCAGGGTTGATGACTTACATTGCTTATTGGCAAAATGGGTTTTTTCTATTCTAGTGATCAAAGCTAACTAGACGAATACCAAACTGCACATCAAAGAACTATGAGATTAACATTACTTTCCTAACACATATTGTTGCTTTGAAGAACGCTGATGGACCTTTTTTTTGAGAACTTATGTTGCCGTCTGATTTGTGGGCTTAGGTGTTTATAATTTGTTATGGAACCAAAAAATATCCCTTGGTTAAAGGAGTTACTTTTTTTCTTTGGGGGGGGGGGTTGGTTATTGTTGATAAACTTCTGAATGCATTTTCCGTATGGCTCTGTTGCAGGGCATTTGGCTGTGTGAGCATCGTGATGCACCTACTGCACGTAAGGTTGTAGTCACCTTAAATGGAATATAAGATGCAAGCAATGAGATATATATGGTACGAAGTTTACTTTGAAACCTGTAATCCAGATATATATATACACACATATATATATATACACTGATTGTAGTATATCTAGCATAGCTTTGTTGTTGAAGTTGTTCATTGGTTTGTCACTGATTCCTTGTGAGTGGATATATATATATATATATATATATATATATATATATATATGGTTCCTAAACAATCCCTTGTTTCTGATTGCCTATTAATGGGAGGAAGATGGATGATGTTGTGTTGGATTTTTATTAATGTAAATAATGATAATGACGGATGGGTGTATGAATGGTGCAGATTGTAAAATTTGAAATGATACTGGTTGTCCATTTTCTTGGTCATTAATAAGACCTGAATGGCAATGTGAATGGAGACTTGCATCTAGGACATTCAAGAAAGCAAGTGTTGGATGGTATACATGCATTTATTTATATATATATACTACAAGTTTTTAATCAGTTAATTAAGTTTGGTATAATACCTAGCTACTTCTAGTAGTGTTTTAAGTTTCTGCTTTTAATGCTTTATTTAGTGATCATCAAATAGTTTTTTGATCAGCTAAGGGCAAAAATGAACATATTCAAACATTTATATATAACTTCACTTCTCAAAGAATACGAGTTTTTGATCGAGTATATCAGGTCTTCTACTATATTTTCTGTAAATGCACCACATTCTTTTAACTTGAAAACATACAACTAGCCCAAAGTTTGGATTCTTGTGCGGTTTCTTGTATTGTTCCCTGCTGTAACTCGTCATGATGAGCAAAAAAATTCGATTCATGATTCTGACTTTCTCACGTCTTCAACAGCATGTGTCAACGCTACACCATGCAGGATTTGATTGTCTGCACAAAAGACAAACTAATCTTATCCTCAATTCTACTAGTTGTGTTTTAGGAAAGATCCAGATATTCCTGTTATACTGTAAAATTTGTGTGCTTGGAAAAAACTTACAGTTGACCTTCTGGTTCTTGGAAAACCCGGTCTTTGGAACTCTTTGACAAACCTTTCTGGAACTTAGGGATCTTTCTCACTGTGTCATCTCCATCTTTGTTTGAATTTTCATATATTACATCTTGACTGTACCGCTCAACACTTGCATCGCTCTGTGGGATTGAAGATAAAGACAGCCACCTATGCCTAGACCTGTTGGCTCTCATGATTTGCTTGGAGTCTCCTGCTAGTATTAAATCTCTTCTTTGAGGGTCTTTAGTAGTGAGATGGCATTCTGGAGTTGGGTTTTCAGACACACGTGTCAAGTTTTGGAGTTGAACCGTGTTCAAGTCTCTTCCTTTTGATGAATATCTGTGTGGTCGTTGAGATGTTGAGCAGGATTTTGACTTTGTGAGTCTTAAGCCCTCTGGTAATATAGCAGATGGTTGACCTATAATGAGGGATTCATCGTTCCTGTTGAGGCCAGACTCGGTTGCATTTTGTTGTTGAGAATACAAAGAATGTCTTCCACTCAAGATTGTAGTTGTACCAACGTGTCCCAAGGTTAGAGGTTCCAGACTCATATGGAGAGTAACTGGACAACCGATTGCAACTTCAAGTGCCTTGGCTAAGCTTTCTTCTGAAACTTCTGCTGCCATCTTGTCTTCTGGTCTTCTAAAAGTCAAATGTATAATAGCATTGGCTGTCGGTGATGTTAGAAAACCATGTTAGAAGAAATTTAAAAAAGCTAGCTTTGAAATGCACGAAATACATTGATTAGAAACAGTCTACGATAGGAGATTTGCATTACTCCTAGAGACAGACAATGATGCTAGTTTCACTTGGTCACGGAGGAATTTTTGTGTGTGCGAGCTTTCTATTCCTTCCAATACATCTTTCCATAGTTTTTCCATGTCGCTTAAGCTTGCCCTGCTAGAGTTTTTCATGCCATCCTTTCCTTTGACAGATCTGTGTGGTTCACCTGCAGGAGCTAGATAGTATTACTAGAATGATGTATGTGGATGACTATATATGTGAACCATGAAAAACTTACGTGAATGCAATGTTACTTCACTGAAAGATGATGAATTTGCGCTTCTAGGCAATGTAATGCTTGAGGCTTTCACGGATGTGATATCTAGAAAAGCTGCAATTATATTCCATGTCTGGTCATTTGAGGACTGGAGTTTCCTTTCTGTTTCAACTAGTAACTTGAGGATGTAGCACAATCTTGCTGAGTGAGTTCTGCCTGCACAACGCAAATGAGCATGAATAGTTGTAAATAGAATAAACTAAGATCAGATCAGTCTTACTGAGGAGCTTCTTGTGCGGTGATGATGAATCCAGAGCTGCACCTTCCGAAAGAACATTTGTAATGAGAGTTGCTAGTTGAGATAGAAAGGAAGCTGGTTCAACATACGCACTTAGATTCTTAGCATATCTGATTGTGTTGATGGTGTCTCCTGAGATTGCCACTGCTAGGAAGTCTAGTAGCTTGTTTTGTGGAATGAGACCTACCTGCCAAGAGAATATATAGTATTGAACGAATGATAATGGATCAAAACAATTAATCTTTGATAGAGATTTACTTACTAGGTGTTGGGTGACTGAGGTATTGATGGTTGGCCCCAATAGGGCCAACTGATCCAATATATTCTCGGCATCTCTCAAGGAGCCTTGTGATTTGGCAACTATTAGTTTCATTGCTTGTTTTTGGATCTTCATGCCTTGATGGAGAAGAATTTTTGATAGCTTCTTGGTGACGTCCTCATCCTTGAGCTTTGGGAAGCAAAATTTGTGACATCTTGATAAGATATTATCTGGGATATTGATGGAGTGTGTAGTTATGAGGAGAAATACAAGAGAGGAATTAGCGTCCACTAAAGTCATAAGCTCATTCCATGCCTCTGAAGTTAACAAGTGACATTCCTCAATGATGAGAATTTGAGTAGTGAGGAAGGAGGAGGTGGTTTTGATTTTGTGGAAGGCAGGTGCAATTGTATTTGCAGAGCAGATTGTGGGTGTTGTTTCGATGGAGGTACAGGGTTTGCAAATGCAGCAAGGTTTAGTATGATGAGTTGATTGGCAGTTTAAAGCCATTGCAAAAACTGTAGCAGTGGAAGTCTTCCCTGTGCCATTGGGGCCGTGGAAGAGATAAAGTGGAGCAATCTTTTTGTGGTGGATGGCATTGGAGAGGGTCTTAACTACAATTTTATGACCCACAATATCTTGGAAGAGCCTTGGCTGATACTTGTGACTCATCATCACACCTGCTGCTGCTTTTCTTTCAGAAATAGTAGTAGAGCAGCTGCTGCTGGTGGTGGCTTTGGAATTCAGTGCTCGCTGCTTGTTGATTGATGTTGTACAAAGAACACATGATCTTCTTTGTCTTTGCCAAACAACATGACGAGACTTGATGGTTTGCGTTTTGAGTCTGTTGCCCATGTCTGTCTGGATCTTTTAATATATTTTGTCGTTCCAACTTCCAAGTTATATATACATACATATATAAAGGAAAGAAAAAAGGATTTTCTTTAAGGTATTAATTAATTGTAGATTTAGCCGGCAGGCTCTTGATATGAAGAAAAATTGTTTAATTAAGCAATTAGTATAATATAGTAGTAGGAGCAAAATATGGAGAATGCTCCATATGGAAGGAGGGAGGGAGGGTGGCTTGAAACATGTATATATCTTGTGTATATTAGATTATGATTATATTAATAAATTTAACTACTGCTGGTGTTCCTTCACAATGGCATCTTTCTCTACTTAGACTAGACATAAGATGCCAGCTTCAACTCGATTGTCTTTGATTAACTGACCCATACCCATTCATATACACTTAATTCAATCCATATCATCGTTTTTGTTTCTTTTCTAAAACTGGAAATATTTCACTGTAATTGTATTCATTAGTTGATTTGACCAATAACACACACGAGTAGTTTAACAAGTGCAGATACTTGGTATGATCATATATGGGAAAGACTGCAATTCTTAAGTTTAAAAGGTAAGGTTTTCTGCCATAACCGATACACAAATTTGAGATTTTCCTCGTGTTACCCAAACAGATGTGGATCAAAATATAACTTATGGAAAGCAAGCTCAAGTTTTATCTAGGCTACCCACTCGCTGATTTATGTGACAAAACCCAATTAGTTCTTATCTACATACGTGGAAAAGGAAAGGATGATTATGCAAGGTACAAATGTCACTTATGAAGAAAGTGATCATATGTACGACTCAGAAAATCCTATGGTGATGTCATGGTTGACCAATTCCATGAGTCTAAAAATTGGAAGAAAAGTTTATTCTCTACAAGATTGTTGGTGATTTTAGTGTCAATATCCATCGATTTTGGTGTAACTGTAATTTGCTTGAGATTGATGAGGTGATAAAACAAACAATGTGAGTTAGGAGGTGCGGAATGCAAACTCGCTAATGTAGCATCTATCATCTTATATTCTTATATCATCATAAGGCGGGGTAAAGGAGGCATCACCCCTGGCCAGTGATCCCAGGTTTACTAAAGAATTTTATGTTTTGGGACATTATACACGAATTTTAGAGAGTTGGAAACTTTTTTGTAGTTGTTCCTAAACTTAGTGAAAATTTGCCCAAGTGTTATTCAGAAAATTCCGTGTCGGGTAAGCTCCGACCCGCACGTAAGGCGTAGGTCCCCTAACTGATTCTACCATAGAGGCCAACGATAGACAATAACTTCCCCCMCCCCGCCCCCCCGCCCCCGCCCCGGCCTTTCAGCTTGATCTTAGGCCCCGACTCACCCTGTGTGGACTTTGGAGTAAGAGACTCAAGAGTCTATGATCTTTTTGATCAAAGGTTCTAAGTCTTCACTCTGCCCAAGTCATGTTCCAAATGTCGAGAGCTTTTGAACATTGTGTTTCCTAATAAGACTAATTAGAGCCTCTGGGCTTCTGGCCAGAGCCTCCTATCGTGGTTTCACGTCTTGGTCCGATGCTTCTGACTCAGAGCCTCTGATCCTTATGATCAGAGCTTTTTAGTCTTTTTTCCGCCGAAGTCGTGGTCCAGAATCTCAGGACCTTTTGTCCAGAACTTATGAACATTGTGTTTCCTATTAAGACTGATCAGAGCCTCTGACCATGGTTTCAGCTCTTCTTGGCATAGTGCTTTTGATTTGGAGCCTTTGAGTCAGTTGTAACTAATAGGTAGTTACGTATTAACCACCAAACGTCCATAACCGTCGATCTCTTTTATAAATACATAAAGCAGTTTGATATGGTGAACATAAATATATGAGTTTGTGCCTTAATTTGTATATAAAAATTCTAGATTATGCCGGTACTAATTTCGTGTTAACCTAAAGAAATCTAAGGGCAAAATATAGCATTTGGAAGTCATTCCAAATTCATGTTTTTTAATTGTCTATTGTTGGGTTTCATGCTCTTTTTCAATCACTTGATGATTTGGTTTTCTTTCCAAGTTGATGTCTTCAAACTTGTAATGGTGTTTGGAGATCAATAACAGGTAGGATGTGAAATTGTTGTACAGATAAATATGTGCAATCAAACTTAACAATGAAGTGATTTCTAAGGTCCCAAATACTTGTAGAAATCCAAATGCACAATAAACCCAAACAACAATGCGGATAACAATAATCTATATGTCGCACAACATGCCCATATGAAGAGCAAACACCCAATACAAAAACGACAACCACAAATATTCTAGGATCTAAGCATATGACAACATCACAAACAACAACACAAGGATTTAATGTGGTTCCATTACCGGTGTAATAGTGTACATCCACCAAAGAAGATAGAGCAAGAATTATATTACCACAATGGAGATTATAAAAGGCTTGTACAATGATCCTTGAATCCAAGATCAACCAAAAGCTTCAAATATCGAGACCACCAAAAACACCAACTTCTACGCATATACCAAAAATGGTAAACAAGCTCTTGAGAGAAGAAGTAGAAGGAGAGGTCTTTGAGTGTTTAGGAAGCTAAGCAAAGATAGAGAGGACAAAAACTTCTATTATAGTAACAGAGGGTAGGAAAATGGTAAGGCAAAAAGGGATGGGAAGAGAGATGATCCTCCCTCCCAATTGTCGCCCGCCAAAAAAATTCTCGTGTTAGTTTCATCGCTAGTTAAACTAGCAGTAGTCACCGGACAAAAAAGAAGTCTCGTGCTAGTTTTACCGCTAGTTAAAGTAGCGGTAGTCTCTGGACTTGTTTGTTGTGCAACATCAAATGTGATTAAATATCACAACAATTGTAGTATTGTGGAGTGTGTCGTGACTTTTTTTTTTATTAACCTGGATATCCAACCTGCTATGCGAGCCGACTAATCTCAGGGCGACCACTTGCTTTATAGATAGCCCGGAGTCACCGCATTTGAACCTCCGTGGCCACAAGGGGATTTTTATTCCCCCTTGGATTTGAACCTGAGACCTCCTGGTATTTTTGACCATTAGAGCCAAGCTCAAACCAATCAGGCACCACCCTTGTGGTTAGTGTGTCATGACTTTGTTGATAAGATTGGTGGAGGCAATTGGAGTTTGATAGAATGATGCAATACGGACAATTTAATCCATACAAATCCAATTTTGGTTTGTAGGAGTGGAAAGGATTTAGGGGATTTGAAATTCAAATCTATTCGAATCTCGTGTTTGGTTTGCAAAATTGCTCGGATTTGAAATCTTAGGATGATTTGTATATAATAATTTTCTAAACTAAGTAAAAAACTTTTGTTTTCCAATTAGCAATTAATAGTAAGGTAATTTAATTATTTTTATAGTTATTTGTAATTTGTTTTTACAAATTATTTATAAAGTATGGAATTCAATTCCATTCAAAATCCTAAAAATCAAACACACCAAACATTCCAAATCCTTTCATGAGATTTAAATCCCTCCAAACCATTCCATCAAACCAAATGCTCCCTAAGGATTTATTACCTAGAAAGCTTTCAGTATTAATGGGTGATGGCCATGATGAAGCTGGTCAGAACCAAAATGAATTTATCGACGAGAGGTGCTTTTTATGGTATTAAGGATTTGTACATCGAGGAGGACTGTTGTACTTTGATGCCGCACAATTCCCTTCACCAGTCGCCTTACACATGCGAGATACCAGAGTTTGCAAGCTGGAGCTCGCATCGTTTGATCGCGGCCTAGTGGCATACATTGGTAACTATTTTGGATGTCTTCATTAAGTATCTAGCTAGCTAGGAATACCAACATGCATTGTTGAAAAGAGATCAATATTGTTTAGAGGTAGAGTGATACTGATAAATGCTATGTACATGACATTTATTCAAATAAGGTTTGCAAATAATGTATTCATCATAAGCCTTATAATAGTGATGAAAAGCAAGCAAGCTGTGAATACAAGGATCAATTACTAATTAATATGTATAAATGTGGAATTAATTCCATTCAACTATCTTAATTATACCCATAAATAAATGAAGGGATGATGGAATGATAAACTGTATACAATGACTTATATTGCCAAACAAAAAGGATTTATAAAGTTGCGTCCAAAACTAACACAGATGTCAATCAATCTCCTAACCTCATAATAATCCTTGCATGATGGGAATGTCTGCAACATAAATAAACGATATAATCTCAGCTATTTAGATTCTCCAAGTTCATAATCCTTGATGGGAATGTTCTCCAATCCTTCCTTGAGTAAATTTAGTTCCTCTTCAGTTAAGCTGTGTTTAGTATGAGTTGTAACCTTGGAAGAGGCCTTTTCAGCCTCCACTGCCCAGCTATAAATTATCATCCCTGCAATTGCAACCAGCATCCCCAATATGTTCTTCAATGTCAGCTGTGAATCGAACAACACCCACCCCAACGTCAGCACACATACAGTTTTCATATGACCTAAAACTTGGAATGAAACTGCTGAGAAACGTCCAATGCACAGGTACTGGCTAATGTTGCAGAAAACTGCCAACGAGCATGAAAGGAGTATGAACACCTGCAACCAACCAATTCCATTAACTATTATTTTGATTTTCCATCTCTAGTAAAAGAAAATGATTTTGCATTTATCACAGAGGGAATAGGAGCTTACAATTGCACCAGAAGTTATGCTTTTAATGTAATCTGATATAAGGTTTCCACTAAGATAATAGTCGATGAAAGGACCCAATACCAGCAGTGAGATGGCCTGAATAGGAGCTGTCTTACTCAACAACTCAAAAGCTCCAACCGAGTACTTTTTCTGCAAAGACCCTATTGACTGCACCACAGAAATTAAGAAATAGTTCTATTATTATTATTATTATTATTATTATTATTATTATTATTATTATTATTATTATTCAAAATTGATATTAGATTTCTTTAGCAACATGTTCATGGTAGATTAGCACATGAAGAAGTGAAGAAACTACTAGCATGCCATGTCACTCTATCAAGTTTCCTAATATGCATACATCTTTCTTCAACACACCTTTGAGTTGCTGCAAAATATGAAGTATATCATCTCAATGGCCAGCTTAGGGAGTAGAATAAGCTTACAAACCACATCCAAAATATGAGTGAGAACAAGTAAAAATCAGGTAACTGAGATTCCTGGCAAATCTCACTTACTACTTGTACTTGGGATCATTGATAGGCTTCCATCTTTGTCCCATAACCTTCTGCAATGGACTAAAAAGAAGGTGAAAGGACTAACCCCCAAGTGTCATTAGCAGTCATTTCCTCAACCATCTCTTGACACCATCCAGGATCAAGTAATGCATTATTAATATTGGATGGAACAATCACAGTGGAAAGACAGGCATGATAAGGTGATAACTAATGAAATTAATATAAATGGGACAAGGGTTGCAAGAGGATTGCACACCTTTAAGAATGGCAATGGGGTATTGACTGTTTGGAGGACCGCTTGACAAGAGGAGTCAGGTGCAAGAGACGTATCACAGGGAACTACAATATTGTTATCGATACAAGGGAGATTATCTGTACGAGGATACGAAGATGGTGGTGAAGGGTAGACTCTGGAACCATAAAAGAGTTGGAATGCATAATGAAAGGGGGATAGATAAACTATTGGAAGGACCTTAGTGACCCATTATTATCAAAAGAAGACGAGAAGAAATAGGCGACGACTCAAAGAAAATGTAAAATCTTCATGTATGAAACATGGTGGGTACTAAGATAATAGCATTTGTAACCTTTTTGGAGGTGTGCATAGCCTAAGAAGATGCACTTTGTAGATTTGGCAGACAATACAAGGCATAGACAAAACACGTAACCAAAGACAAGTGGGGGAATAGAGTATCGTGGTTGTCAAACAACCAACTTTTGTAAAAAATTCTCACCCACTAAAATTTGGAAGTCTTCCTCACCCACTCACCGACCATCTTCCTTAGCCCCATCATTTACCAACCAGAACAAAAGCAGATTGCATAAGCAACAACAAGATGAAGATAACAGATGCATTAATAATTCAGATGCAGGCAACACTAAAGATAAAGATGCAAGAAGATGACGATGCGAACATAGCAGCAACAAACTATTTCTTGTATGAAACTATTCATATTGGAAATAGTTTAATATGAGAACTCAAAAGTTCATGTATGAACCTGTGTTGATATTAGGTTTTCATGTATGAAACAATTTAATAAACGATTTGGTTTCAGAAGAGAAACAAAAAGGTCCTTGATTTTTTTATCGTGTTGACATTAGAAGTTCACTGATCACTAGCGCTGTATTTAAGGTAACATACAATCTACATTATTCTCTCAATATCTTGCTATAATGAGGATGCTATATTGGAAGATTTTACACATGATTGAGGGGAAGAGGAAAGCACTTTGACAAAAGGAAAAGTTGCTGTTGTCCTTACGACATAAAGGATCTTAGGTATTAAAGGAGTCATCAAAACCATCAATAATAGCGAAAGGGTTAACCTGACACTATTTATGGTAATACAAGCAATATTCAAGGAGACCAGTAAACAAAAAGGCAATGAATTTAAAAAGGATTGAATTGATACATTAGTTAACCGCTTAGTTGTATGATCTACATGCGAGGCTTTTTAATACTTCAGCAACAAGGAACAAGTGGATGTAAAAACTATGGGTGCTACCTTATCAAGTCATCACCGGTTAAAGTTTCCTTGTCCAGTTTCAGAACTACGAAAGTTCTGCACATATAAATGAATTAAAAGGAGTATGCTAAAATGCATGTACTTACAATTTGTTGCAATGATGTCGCCAAAACTGCTACACAAGCACATAAAAAACCTTTGGCATTAATTTTGACATCAGTCACTGTACAAACACCGACGCCTATGACCACAACCACAACAGACCATTTAACTTCTTTTGAGTAATGCTTATTATGAAGGATCCATTCCATGACACAAACGACCGGGATCATGCTGAGTTTGGATATCTGCAACATAGAAAACAATATGTCATTAGCTACAATAGAAGCGAGACTCCTTTGAATTTTTCTTTTTGTCTATAAACATATAGCATCAAGTGCAAAATATGAACTATTACACTCCACTGGAATGTCCAACTAAATTTTTCACCTCTTCTCATTCACTTCATCATATATAAGAAATGTTGCTGGAATGTGAAACAAATTTTACAAGTGTTTCAAAATTGTTTTCACCCCTTCTATTTTAAGTTCAACGTCTCTTAAAACTTAAAAGTGTCATAGGTGCTGTAAATTGAACAGGTGTTCACACTGATTTTGAGTGGCTGTCATTTTTCTGTTTTACATTTCAAATCTGAGTTTGATTATACAACCAATCAGCCAGCACAGCAGCTTCGTCAAAGGAGGATCTTCCTACAATGAGGTCCCATTTTGTTCATCCCTTTGCATGTAGGGGAAATTCTCTTTTCCAGAGGGATATCCATCAGGTTTGACTAAAAAGATCATGTTGGGATAAACAACCATCTCGTTGCCATCCAGAATGTAGTTTAGAAACACAAAGAATCTCGATTTTGATGTTCTCATTTAAAACAGGCATTGGGCTTTTTGAGTTAACCATACAAACAATCCCCACCATCTTTGTATTAGAAGTTCGAGAAACCATTTTAACACAATTGAAGAGAATTCAATCCAGGTTTTTATTAAACGTCTCACTGATCATCTCTCACACCAAGTCTCTTGCACTCAACTGTACCGCCCAGCCACTTCTCACCTACGTTCCAGCCATCGCATCCAAGTTAAGAATCTAGATCTTTAATCTCTCCTAATGTTTTTAATCTGTATATCCATCCTCTGTATTACTATCCTCTGTTGTCAAATGTGTCAGTCATCTGCTGTTTCAATCCATCATCCATACCTGTCATGTGTGCATCTCTCTCTCTCTCTCTCTCTCTCTCTCTGTATATATCTATATTATATATTTCAGTCACACGCCTGGGTAGTTGTCCTCATTTTATGTTTTCTCTCACCCAAAATTCCTCAAACTTGAGGTGTTTGGATGTGCATTTTCAAAGTGATTATTTCAACTTAAAGATCATAATCATATAATGGCAAGAGAAGAGAACTCCCATAAAGAGAATGACATGTGTCCTGTGTTACACTGAACTAAATAGCTTGCTAACTGTCATAAATCATAGCTTTTGTCACCTCCTATCTAATTCCTTCATGATGCAACAGCGAACTCTGATTTAAAGCAATCAATTATGTTACAAGCGCCAATGAGTGATTGTACTTATTCATTAGAGAAAAGCACTCAAAATAGATACCAAATTGTTCAGAAACATATACTTCTAAACTATTAACCAGACTTGACATCTGACCAAATCAATTGATATTTACTTCATGAAGTTTTCCCTCTATTGGAGCCTCCATCGAGACAAACTCGTCTAAGCAATTGGTTCCTATCTAACTATCCCAGTCAATGATATTTCTGATTTCTCTTATCTCTAGCATCAACACAGTATTGAACACCGAAAGGAAAACATAACAATGATGCAAAGCACAATGTTCATTTCTCAATAAATGGAAAGCTAATTATGACAGTTAACCATCCAATTGATTGAAGAAAACTTGGTATGGAATGTGAAAAAGGTCAAGGGTGTAGGCCGCATGATACTAAACAGGGTGTGCAATCACATGAGAAGAACAAATGCAAATAATTCATACTAACAAATCTATAGTCACCACATAGCTCTGTTTGACAAAACTAACCCAAAAGCTAGCTTGTTATCTAGCTAGGAGCTGAAGACGTAACTGAAAAGTTAGTTGGAAGATGGAAAATGTTTAGATGTTTATGTAACATTTGCTAAAAAAAGATTTGGAGTAACTGACAAATGGACGTAAAAAGACATTTATTGTAGTAGATGTATAAAGCGGAATTTATTTTAATTAAATACAGTTACAAAATTAAAAAATACATGTAACTATCACTGTACCAAGAAAGATAAGCAGTAGCTGCTCCAAAAAATAGCAAAATGGAATGGATCAGATAGGTAGTGGTTACCCCAAGGGGTGCCAAGTTGGCAAAACAACTTGGTGCTTTCACTGTAGAGTGGACCAGGGTTCGAGCCTCTTGGTAGAGTATCCCCGGTTCGAAATATATGTTGTGGTGGACTCGGATCCATGGACTAGTCCAACATCATGTTACCACATAAAAGAGATACATAGAATCAAGCGTAGTGATAATCAAGGACATAGCTTAGAAGAACATTGTAACTTGAATATAAAATATATGGACGAATACATACTTGGTAGAATCCAACAGAATTTAGCATAAGGCTGAAATTCATTGCTGCAATTGACATATTTGCAACAATTGAGAACCATAGAAGTTCCCACAAAGGAACATGCATCGATGCAGTGTATCCCGTTGAATTTGACACAAACCCAACCAGTGCGGTTACAGCAAAGTGGAATCCTGTTAAAGTTGTAGCTGGAGAAACCAAAACACAGCACTGAACCCGGTTAATAGCATCTTGGATAAACAAAACTCACTTTCATGAAGTATAGAGTTCAGAAACAAGAAATGGAAATAATGGAAAATATCAATATTCGCATTCTCATTCTTACATTTTAAAACTAGACAGTAACAGATTTGGGATTTCCTATGTATTGGTTATTGACAGAATTCATACAAAATATATACAACTATACAAGAGGCTAAGCTATAATAAAAGGAAACTATCGTATGAAATCCCTGATTTTATGGGATCATACACGATCCCCTATTGAATACATAATCATTTCCATTTTCCCACAGGCGAGTGGAATTTCCCATTCCGAGCTTGGATGTAATCTTCTCAAACATTGGTCTACTTAGCCCTTTAATGCAAATGTCTGCAAGTTGCACATGAGTTGGCACAAATGGGGTGCATATTAGGTCACTGTCTAGCTTCTCCTTGATGAAATGTCTGTCAACTTCGATATGCTTTGTCCGATAGGCTGAACAGGGTTGTGAGCGATGTTTATTGCTGACTTATTGACGCAATGGAGCTTCATTGGCCCTTCTCAGTTAAATTTCAAATCTTTTAGGATGATTTTCAGCCATAATAGTTCACATATACCGTGTGCCATTGCTTGGAATTCTGCTTGGACCGCGCTACAACACTTTGTTTCTTGCTTCTCCAGGTGACAAGGTTTCCTCCAAGGAAGGTGCAGTACCCTATTGTTGTTCTACAATCAATTGGTGATGCAACATAGCTTGCATTAGTATAAGCTTCAAGGGTCACACTGCTGTTTCTTTCGAATAAAATTCCTTTTCTTGGTGTTCCTTTGAGGTATTGTAAAATCCGTGTGCAACTCGCAAGTGAGACTCCTTTGGATTATGCAAGAACTGACTGATCACGTTTACAACATATGCTATATCTGGTCTGGTCGCCCAACGAGACGCTATCACGCATTCACGCTGATACATTTCTCTGTTCACCATGCCATCTTCTTTTGCGTTTTCCAATTTATGGTTTAGGTCTATAGGAGTACTTGCTGGTTTGCATGCCCCTTGTCCTGTTTCTATGAGCAAATCAGTAATATACTTCTGTTGAGATATAGAAGTCCCCTTTCTGGAATGAGCAACTTTAATTCCAAGGAAATACTTCAGTTTTCCCAACATCTTGATCTCAAATTCTTTGGCTAGACATTGACTCTAGGATCGTTGCTACTTTTCGTCATTACCAGTCACAATGATATCGTCCACATACACTAGAAGGACCGTTATTCTCCCGGACTTTGAGTGTTTGATAAACAAAGTGTGGTCCCCTTGACTTTAATTGTATCCTAGGGACACTATAGTTTTGGAGAATCTCCCAAACCATGCCCGAGGAGATTTTTTAAAACCATATAAAGCCTTCTTTAATTTACACACCGTATTGGTACCCATCCTTCTTTCATAACCACGCAGGACTTCCATGTAAATCTCCTCCTCAAGTTCTCCATGAAGAAATGTGTTTTTACATCAAATTGATGTAATTCCCAACCAAGGTTAGCAGCTAGGGACAGAATTACTCTAACTGTATTCATCTTTGCAACCGGCGCAAATGTTTCCAAGTAATTGGTGCCAAAATTTTATGTATATCCCTTGGCTACCAACCTTGCTTTATACCTCTCGATCGACCCATCACCCTATACTTCACGGTATAGACCCATTTGCGTCCTACCGGCCTTTTCTCCCTTCTGGCAATTTTACTCAATCCCAAGTTTTGTTCTTTTCGAGTGCCTGCATTTCAACATTCATGGCTTGCATCCATTTTTCATCGGATAATGCCTCAGATAGGGTAGTGCGGATGGTGACGAAGTTAAGGTTAACAAGGAAGGCTTTGTAGGTAGAGAGAATTTTTGGAAGGATAGGTAGTGTGACAATGGGTATAATAGTCTCTTTGTGCATTCTCTCGTTCCCTTTCTGAAGGCAGCCGAGAGATCTTGGTCAACTATAAGAAATTCAATTTCATTTTGTGATTGAGAGTCATAAATTTTTACCTCATTTGAAGGACCCATGTTGGATTCTTGAACTTGCTCAGATTCACGAATGTTCCTTTTTTGTCCTGGGTACACCAAGTTCTTTCTGAACCGTATGCTTTCAAGTCCGGGATGTGTGTATGAGGGGTAGGTTCAGGGACTCGGTTGGATGTTACTAGTTCTAGAACTTGTAAACTGTGAGTATGATCAGACTTGAAAGTAAGATCAGAATTGTGAGTAGGATCAGAAACATGGGTGACCGGTTCTAGAATACGAGTATAATTAGGGACCCGTTATGGAATATGAGTAGACAAATCATACAATTCAAGAAGAAAGTGCTCTAAGCTTCCCTCATCTTCCTTACGATTCTCCCCTTGAAGATAAGGTTGGGTGACATAGGCATCTTTTTCACTAAATATCACATCTCTTGACACAAAAAACTTCTTGATGGAGGATGGTAACGTTTATATCCTTTCTGGGTTGAGGAGTATCCCATAAAGACACACTTTAGATCCCGAGGGTCATGTTTGACTCTTTCTTGGCTATCGATATAAATGAATGAGACACACCCAAAGATACGAGGCACAAGGTTGTTGGAGATAGATATGTTAGGTAAAAAGAGAAGAGCACCCCCATTGGGCTTTTAGTTCTAGAACTCGTGTAGGAAGTCTATTGATCAGGTAAGTGGTCGTGAGAACGGCTTCCCCTCAGAAATGTTTTGGCGCATTTCTTTGAAATAATAACGCTCTGGTTTAGTGTAATAGAGCCCATTTTTTTTTCTTTCTGCAACCCCGTTTTGTTGAGGTTTTTAACACATGAAGACTCATGTATTATTCCCTCCTTTTGACAGTAGGAAGTGAGGGTTTGATTGAAATAATCTCAAGCATCATCAGATCTTAACCTTTTAATATTCACCCCAAATTAGTTTTTTATCATCAAAAGGAAGTTGGGGAGAACAGAGCTGACATCAGATTTATACTTGAGTAAGAATACCCAAGTAATCCGTGTAAAATCGTCAATGAACGTTACAAACCAGCATGCACCAGAAATATTATAAGCATTAGATGGACCCCAAATATTAGTATGAATAAGATAAAAGGGAGAAATGCTTCTTTCATTATTAACTGGGAAAGGGATCCGCTTATGTTTAGCAAGCTCACATACCTCACAATGAAGGTTTTCAACATCATTCTTTGAAAATAACGAAGGAAATAAGAATTTTAATGGTCCAAAACGAGGGATGACCTAAACGACAATGATGAAGTAGGATTTTTTCTTTATTGGATAGAGTGGATTCTGATATGAGAGAGTGGGACAATCAGGTTTTGGCCGGCATCTCAAGATAATAAAGGCCATCCTTTTCCTTAGCAAGTCCAATCATCCTCTCCGAATCCTTTTCCTGAAATTCACAATATTCGTCATGAAATACCACCTTACAATGCAAATCTTGTAGGAGTTTTTGTATAGAGACCAGGTTAGTGGTCAATTTTGGAACATGGAAAACATTTTTTAAGGTTATGGATGGGCTGATTTTCTCCTCTACCAGCTACGGTTGTTAGAGATCCATCTCCTGTGTTTCTTGTTACAGGGACATGGTGAGTATGTGGAAGAATATTTGGAAGAGTGGGTCATGTGGTTGGTGGCTCCCAAATCCATGATCCAAGAGTATTTTAAGGGTAAATCTGAGACATTAAATCCAAATAAAGAACAGTGCTTACCTGAATAGGCTTATGAACAAATACCTGTCGGGAATTGGGAGCCAGAAAGCTTTTCCAGAGTGCTGAAAAATGATCTTAGTTTCTCCACTTCTTCCTGGTTAAGGCTAGCTGTCTCTTGTTTGCCTTCTTCTTGTTTTGGATAAACAGCAACATGAGCTTGTCCTTTGTCCCGTATTGATGCACCTTTCTTCCCCTACTCGTGGCTTGGAGGCTTGCCATGTATCTTCCAGCAATTTTCCTTAGTGTGACGTGACTTTTTGCAATAAGTACACCATAGTCCATCTCGTTTCTGGGCCTGGGCTGGTCATTCTTTCCAGATCCAGATTCGTAAGTAGTTCTCCTTTATTCTCCCTGCTCCGTTCTTGACATTTTCTGCCACCATAGCCGAGCCAATAGCCGGAAGGGACTCAAACATTAAGGTCCTTCTACTCTCCTCGCTCCTCATAACAGCCACCACTTCATTAAAGCATGGAACTTCCAGTTTTCCAAGGATTTGGATCCTTACTTGATCAAACTCAGAGTTCAATCCTACTAGAAAATCATACACCCTGTCTTGTCCAATGGAGTCCTTGAGTATTGCAAAATCTTCAGGGCATTTGGTTTTAATTACCCTATAATTATCGAGCTCCTGCCATAGAGATTTTGGTTGATTGGCATCCTCGGTTACGGTTTTGCTTCCTTGTTTTGCTGCCATAGTCTTCACTTTCACCTCGTATACCTGGGCTGCATCTTTTGCTTTGGAATAAGTTTCTTGAACAACATTCCAATTTCCAGATATCTTTGGCGTTAGCCATGAACATCCTTGTGTCACTTATTTTAGGAACCATATAACTCCATAACCGTGCCATGATAAAAGAAACTTCTCCGTCCCAAGTTTTAAACAAGGGATCTTCTGGTTTTGGTCTGGTCCTAGTAAGATGAGTGATTTCTCCCTTCCCTTTCAGGATGGTTCGAACTAGTTGGGACCACTTGAGATAGTTCTTGCCATCCAACCTGTATTACGCTGCCTAGATGTGTTGTAATTCTCCCAGCTGTTGAACGTGAGTGGGTTGAGACTGAGAGGCGGGTCTGCCTTGGTCTATGTCATTTTTTGGCTGTTGATCGAGAGGTGTAGGTTTGAGAGGCTTATGAATTTCTGGCGATAAAGGCCAGAAAAACAGCTCTAAGAGAAACGGGCGATGAAGGCCAGRAAACAGAAATACACAGGCAATGAAGGCTGAAGGGATTCCCAAGTTCCGGTAGCTCTGATACAAAAACAGATTTGGGATTTCCAATGTATTGATTATTGACAGAAATCATACAAATTATATACAAGAGGCTAAGCTATAGTGAAAGGAAACTATCTTATGAAATCCCTGATTTTATGGGATCATACACGATCCCCTATTGAATAGATAATCATTTCCATTTTCCCACAGATAGCTGTAGAAAGATGTGAAATTCAAGGCATTATGAGCCCCTCTGATTACATCATTGTGTTGTGTCCAACTTTTTGTTTGAAGTTATTAAGAACAGCTTGATAGATCAACTAATTATTAAAAGAACTCATAAGACATACAGGCATGTGGTCGTTGCTCCTATGAGGACATCTATTTTCATAAAAGCTTCATGGTAATTTCTGCCTAATGTACATCCTATTTTTATATAAGAAAACATTTGATATAATGGCTGGGACCTTTGAGATGTAAGTCCTCCCTGGATTCCTGACTGGACAAGACGCAACAGTTCACAGATGCACCATTTACATGCCTAATGCCAGTCACTGCATACTCTTGTATGGGTCTACAAACCTCTTAACGGGACTTCATCCCCTTCATTCTGAAACTAATTTAAGTTATTTACACAGAGACATATACACCAATATCCTCCTATGAATTATTATTGTAAGAACACTGAACCTTGAACAATGAGTCATCGTTTGGAAGCAAATCATGTCTCACCCATATAATTGAAGCTAGTTCTTTAAAAATTCAATGCAATCTAGAGGCTTCCTATTGTATATTGTACTCTTCTCTCCTTCCTTGATAAAAATTCTTCAATCTAGACTATATATGTTTCCAGACTTACTTGACGTAAATGAA
This sequence comes from Cynara cardunculus var. scolymus, assembly GCF_001531365.2. Lineage (NCBI taxonomy): Eukaryota > Viridiplantae > Streptophyta > Magnoliopsida > Asterales > Asteraceae > Cynara > Cynara cardunculus. The sequence continues at coordinate 49,629,138 of NC_037528.1, forward strand.
ATGGGAACAGTTGCATCACATACAAGAACTTTGTTATATAGGCCGACAGAATAGTGAAGAGAGGTTTAGAATCAATGTGCTCTTTTCACACAGCATTAATAAACTTTCATCAAGCAAATAAACATAATGAAAGATATCAACAGATAGAAGTCATTTGCCAGTCAAACTGCCATCAAACTGGTCTAAGAAAGCTACCTCTAAATCCTGATTGATGAAAAAGTTCTAGAAGTTCAGGCATTACTCCCATTATAAGAAATCAAATAAGCCAAACTAGAAAGGCAAACTCTTCAAACTCTCGTTACATCTTTTATCACTAGCAAAATCAAATAAAATGCCATCCAAGGTCCACATTTTAAACCCATAGTGATCTCAGGGAAACTCCATCAAGCCCAGTTTCAATTATTGATTGCTGCAAAATGAATTCCAAGAAAAACAGATAAATATTGGGAGTGCAACTCAGTTCTTGCTTGCGCAATCTCACTTGAAGAACTAAGGTTTCATGCAGAGATTCAAAAAGAGAGCATGATTCTAATTAGTAGTTCTTTTGTTCATAAATCTATACTATGTGGGATAACTTTTTTTCAATACAGATATGTGACTATTGTTCCAGAAAAAAGAAAGCTGAAATTGTATTGTACATCCAAATAGTCCAGATACCAACTTAACCACTATATAACTTGTAGATTTAGGAAATCTTCACTAGAGCAGGGTAAACAACTATGATTGTGATTTTAAAAGACATTCCTAGTGTGGACAATAAGTTTTTCCTAACAAAGAAGCACAAAACATAACCTAGGTGGACCCGAATTTATATGTATATTTATATATTAAAATGGTAGGTTTAGAAAAATTGATAGTACAAAGTAAGTAATGCGGCAGATAGAGAAGCAAAAACCTATACCAAACTAAATATTTGAATTCGTGGAAATCAATGAGATCACGAGAACCCACTATTCAAACCCACTCAAGATTGGTATGCATAGCAGTCTCTACAAAAGGGAAACAATGAGAGGGCTAAATTCCAGATCTACACGAGCAACCAATACAATTGAGGATTTGACGTAGATGAGATCGGTGACTAACCAAAGGTGAAAGCATAACCATTGGCGGACATGAGTTGCTTATTGGCCATAATGATTCCAACAGAACTTATAATATTCATAGCCCAAGCACCAACATCCGATACTGGGGAAGATGATTTCTTGTCTCTCTCCATTTCACTCTCTTACTCACTCGATGTCACTGAGGTGTTAAGTAATGAATGATGGACACAATAACCAAACAGATTTTGAATCGCAATTAATCTGATCTGGGAGATGCCACTGCCGACTCAGACTGGAATCTAAAATTGAAGGAGAAAAGGCGAGTAATAAGACGACGATTATATTGACGAAGAAAATTTGTAGGAAGATTCTGAACCCAATACAAAATAAAAACTAGTTCAATAAAGAAAACAAAAATGTGGTTGTTTATTATATATATTACTAGTAATAGAATTGAAGAAACGGGGATTTGGGATTTATTGATCTCCGAACTCCGATGATGGCAGGACAGGAGAGATGGAAAGCTTGAAGACGACTGCATGCCATCGTTTATTTTGAGTAATTTGCATAATTTGTCCCTCAACTATTCATCTGTTTGCAATTGTAGTTCAATAATTATATTTCATTCACTCTTGGTCCAGTTCAAACCAATCAAGTAAAAATGGGCACAACATATATATATACACACTATTCTTCTGATCATTGAGATACATGCTAATGTTTAATAAGTTTTCAATAATGATTTATGTTCATGTTAATAACATTTTAAACAAGTTAATTATATATATATATATATATAGATATAGATGTGAGTTGTTATGCAACTCTTTACATTTGTACAATCAATACAATTCAATTTAATCGTCCATTTAATTTAATGAATATGTGATTTCATAAAAGTTCATCAGATTATTTTCTAATATAAAGTATTGATCACAATTAATAAACCATAGTCATCTTCTATAAATATTTAAATCATAATAAATGAACTCACATCATTTCCATGAATGTCTTAATTGATTGGATTGCATTTGTTATACAAATGTGATGAGTTGCATTTGAAACGTCCTCTCTCTCTCTCTATGTGTGTGTGTATATATATATATATATATATATATATATATATA
>NC_037528.1:49631822-49658556 GCF_001531365.2 Cynara cardunculus var. scolymus
ACCTATATCACATGATTATCACACCTAGTATAATCCTAACCTATTTCATAACCGTTTTACTAGATAATGATAATAATGAGTGTTTAAAAGATAATGATYGTGTTTAAARGATAATGATCGTGTTTAAAAGATTTGATGATATCATTTCCATTATTACCCTTTTAATTTTAAATTTTTTTGAATCTTTTTAAATTTAAATTTAAAATTTAAAAATCTTTTAATTTTATTTTTTATCACAATATGAGGTTATTGGGTTGTTCTTGCGTTCTCGTAAATCACAGGGGTTCTCGTTTGAACCCTTCCCTATATATATATATATATGTGTGTGTGTGTGTGTGTGTGTGTGTGTATGTGTGCGCGCACGCACGCATGAAATTTTTTGGCAATTACACATATATCTTACATATAGAGTAGTGTAAAATGTAATGATTTTAGGTTGATATATTTGTGTCAGGTTACCGAGATGTTGAATAGCAGTTTATGACAGTAAATATCAATGAGACCAAACTAACATATTAGATCAGTTACTTTTGTACTTGAGAATGTATGATAAGAAATAGCAAACAAGTTCCATAATGCATATTATAAGAGATTTATGGGATCAAATAGGGACTAATATCGCCTACTATAAGAAATTTATCCGAATCAATTAATATATATATAATTGGAATAATATTTTACATGTCGATCAATTTTGATCCAAGATATCATTTTGATTTTTATTTTCATACAAAACACAACATTTTAGTCCTTTTAAAAACTAAAAATACAATTTGATAAAATATTATGTTTAGACCTAAAATAAATTCGCACTCTTTTTAATTTAAAATATTTAAATTGTAATAAAATTTCGATTTAAGAAATTATATCAAAAACTAATATTGTTTTATGCTTCTTTTTACCATATCTTTGAAATCCATACATACATCTTTCACACAAAATAGTGAAATATTCACGTAAATTTTAAGATTAAGGTTCATCCGTATGATGTAAAAATAACAACTAGTCATTAAACATGAACCAAACATTCTCAGAAAATAATATAACGTTCACATAAATTTTAATATGAGTTTCAAGTAAATAAAACAATTATTTATTAAGCATGTAAAAACTTTTATAGGAAACAACATATCTTTATTACAAGAACCCAAACTTCACAAACAACAACTGAACATTCACCGAAACCAATCCTTCACAAAAACAACAATGTCTCACAATTTTTTTTCTGGTTTATTTAACAATATAGTGACATAACACAAAGAATGGGGGTTGATGAGTACAATTCTTTTAAAGTTATTAATCTTTACAAAACAGAAGTTGGTGAAGAACAGGACTTAATATCAACCGTTGGTAATAATCTTAACAACTTGAGATCTATGGTGATTCTTGAGTCTTCATTCTTCAAATATTGGGTGGTTGATCTTTGTCGGCCATCCGTGAATCAACCAACTGGTGACAAAAGCCCCAAATTACTTCCAAGTGTTTATTATATTACCTCAAGTTGAAGAAGGTAATGTTAATAAACAGATCAGGTTCAGGTCATGCAACCAACTGTTCAAGTATTAATCCTCGAATTACAAGTGAGAGAGAGATGGATAAAAACATTTGAGAATAATTTTGTCATAAAAAATATGGTAATGGTAATGGTAATGGTATGGTTATCTTTGAGAAATCTAATCGTAATATATAACCACAGAAGCTGGGCTACATTACATACAATCCTTAATAATTAATGTTGTTTATGGGCTTCTTTCATCAACCCTCTCAACACAGTATATATTTCTTCCGTCTTGGCATGCCTCTCATCAAAGGCATAGAACTCCACCACTCCATCATCCACCTCGATCAAGCTGCACCCTGGCAACTTTTTCCCCCCTGTGTTCCTCATTGCAACTTTTGACCGAGCCACGTCATCCCATCTACCACCTTCTCCATATATATTTGACAACATCACATAGTTCGACGGGTTCTCTGGTTCAAGCTCAATAAGGCGTTCAAGGCACACCTCCGCTACGTTGATGTTTTTGTAACTTCTGCATGCCCCTAATAAGTTGGTCCATATCACATTATCTGGTTTTACTGGCATTTTCTTAACGAATTCAACGGCTTCTTCTATCAGACCAGCTCGGGCTAGTAAATCCACCATACAACCATAATGCTCTATTTGAGGCATTATCGAGTATTCATCTACCATGGAGTAAAAATAGTTAAATCCATCTTTAACTAAGCCCATATGAGAACAAGCACATATGACACCTATAAACGTGATACCGTCTGGTTTCTGTTTGGCCCTCTTCATCTCATGGAAAATTCTCAAGGCATCAAATCCATGACCATGCATAGCTAATCCATTAATAATGGTATTCCACGAAATAACATCTTTTCTACTCATTCCCATGAATACATCAACTGCACTTGTTATCACACCACATTTTGCATACATGTCAATCAAACTGTTTTCTACATAGGCATTCCCTTTATACCCACTGTTTGTTGCATATACATGCACCCACTTACCCAATTCAAGAGCTCCCAGCTTTGAGCAAGCAGACAACACACTTACTAGTGTAGCATCATTAGGCTGCACATCCGACTCATTTAGCATCATTTTGAAGGCATCAAGAACTTCCATGAACCTATCATTATGAGCATATCCACCAATCAATCCATTCCAGGAAAAGAAATTTCTCTCAGGCATCTCTTTAAATAGTTTCTCACATCCCTCCAAATCCCCATTATTTGCATACCCATTCAGTAAAGTATTCCACGACATCAAATCACGATTAGGCATGACATCAAACAGCTTCCTAGCTGCACCCATGTCACCACATTCTATATAACCAGAAACCATAGTATTCCATATTACAATGTCACGGTCCGGGGCTAAATCAAACAGTTGCCTTGCAAAACTTACATCCCCGCATGAAATGTACCCACGAATCATTGATGTCCAAGTAACCACATTCCTTGAACCAATTTCACTAAAAACCTTGTATGCATAGCCAATCATACCCCCACTGCAATACATATCAATCAAGGTCGTCCCAACATACGGATTCGACTTAAATCCAATCTTTACCACAAAGCAGTGCACTCTTTCTCCATCTCTCAGAGCCAATAGGTTCACACAAGATTTCAGAACCATGGGAATTATAAAGTAATCAGGTTTCACATTAATATTTATCATGTGGCCAAACAAAAGCAGTGCATCCACATACATCTTATTTCCGATATAGCCTTTGAACATGGCATTCCATGGGGCAATATTACGGTCAGGAATTTGGTCGAACACACGGCGTGCATGAGCCATGTTCTTGAGCTCAGCCCACGCAGACACGAGTCTTGGTGTGATATATTGATTCTGCTCAAACCCATGTGTGGTTATGAGAGACTGAACTTGCAGGATATGATTTGGGGTATTACATGACTGTAAAAGCGAGATGATTTTTTCTTCAAAAATGCGTTTTGGGGGAAGATTTTGAAGAAGTTTCGCAATTTTGAAGAGATAAAGAAAATCGCAAACGAAAACCAATGGGTTTGTATCGACACAATTTGCAATATGGTATCGTGTTCAATGATGCTTGTGTTTTGCAAGTGTGGGTAGTTGGTACAATGAGCGCGTTCATTGAGTCAATTCAGTTCAAGTCGCTCCCTTTGTGTAAATTTATGACCCACAGTCCCTCCATCTTCTACCTATTTTAATACAAAGAAATCATGATGATTTTTAATTGTACAAATGGAATTACTAAAGTAAAATAAAATTAATATTTGTTGGATACATCCAATTCCGATTAATCTTTAAGATTTTGTTTTTATTTATCAATTTATCACCAACTCATAGAATTTCGCGAGCCATCATACATATGACACAGATTGTCATATGATTAGCTATAATGAAGCGCCCACTTAGGCTATGTTTCACAAACTAGCTGATAAACTAGCAGGTTAGCTGATAAGATAACTGATAAACTAGTCACAAACTGGCCATGTTTATTAAGAATATAAGGTGACGGCATAGAGCTAGTAACTTGCACAGAATTGAGAGGTGAATTACATCTCTTATTTTCAAATATAGAGAAACAAAAGCTCAAGAGATAGTGTGGAATAAAAGTATATGCTCCTAAAAATGATGGTTTAGAGCCATACCAGTTCCATCTAGATGCCACCAAAGGTCCAACCAACTATTGCCCATATAATAGCCTCATAACCTATATTAGTGCAACAAGATACAACAATCAAAATTATTGCTAAAATACACTACACCGCTTCAAATTGAAGTATTTATCAAAGAACAACCAAAATATTTCCTATGCGTTACATCATCTATATGATTAAAATATATACTATCCAATAAATACTGTGTGCCTTACAACATCAAATAACCATATAGTCCATTAACCAACAAATTGGCAACCTATAAATGATGGGTATAATCATTTTTAGAATATGGCAGTTAAAACTAGTCTTGTTTTTTTCTCCACAATAACTTCATCACAACATAACCATTAGCTGGTAAGTGGAAAATGTGTGTGTATTTACTGACAACAGCAATCCAAGATTTATGGATACATGTAGATAAGTTTTAGTATGTTTCCATTCTAAGGGGGATCTATATATTCTGAATTGTTGCATCTATTAGTGATCAACAAACCACCATGGAGTTTTTTTTTTTAACAAGTTCATTTATTAGAAAAAAACCAGGTTATTCAGAATCATGCAATTAAGAATCATTCTGGATTCACATAAAAAGAATCAACCAAGCTCTTAATATCATAGGGTAGCAACACTATGGATCTGCAACCTCAAATTTTAAAAAGTGGATACAGGAAATGCTAACGGGTGATGGTAATTTAAAGTTAACCAGATAAACTATAATATTCACAATTTTGTTCTATAACCACCTCCAAAGAAACCCTAATACCATTAACGGAGGCCATGTACAATTTTGTTCAGAGATCCATGCATTAAAACAAAAGTCATTTGGAAATACAAACATATTATCTTTGAATCTATTATTCCTCTAAACCATTTGAATCTTCCGTCTTTTAGGAATCCCTATGAATACTTACCTTATGCAGGCAAAGGAGACAATTCATATTCATTATCTGAAATTGAAAAACTAGAAAGTGGTTTCTGAATCTCTAGCTTTAGAAACTATAACACTGGGTAGTTTGAAATGATTTACTGAGTGATCCAAACTTGGAGACTATAGTGATCCCAACACATTGATATGATTAGTTGAGATATATAACACGTCTCACAATCGAACTATATAGGTTAATTCCCATGCCACGTTTTTTACGGGTGAATAATTTGTCGCTATTGTAACTTGATGCATCTACAGGTAACAATTTTCTGGTATGCAATTACTCCTGAAGATTTAGAGCACAACTGCATAGTTTTGGGTTGATGTTAAATCGCTGCTTGGTCTAAGCAATTAAAGAATTTGATCAGGTAGTAGTTCACAGAACATAGCTACATATTTTCCATCCATACAATTACAAAGTAAAAAATATGAACTTCATGATGTCTGAAGAGGATGATGGGACATTAATTTATGCGCAATTGTATTATAAGCCTTGCACTAATTGAGCATGTTTCGCACTTGTTAGGTGCCTTGTGAAGAGAACTTGTATTTGGACTACTTGGGTAGAAATCCGATCCAGGCTTTGTGTAACGTAATCTCTACATGTTAAATTGAAAAATCTCCATGAACAACACCAAACTCAAGAAAAGTAAATAATACATAACTATTTACTACACATACAATTTACATTACCGATGATCCACACCACAATCTCTGGTAAACTACCTATTGAAATTAGTTCATAACTTGATTTTTTTGTCATTGGGAACTTTTGTCAAACACTTGGTGTTCATGAAAAAACAAAATAAGAAAATAGGTAACGGAACACAGTAGTGGGGTTAATCAAAAAACCAAGATAGGAACATATTGGGGATAACAAAAAACGAAGATGACAGATTAAAGATCAATCAACATATGAATCATTATTTCAAAACACCAAAGAAGGCACATACATACATGACAGTGTTCGAAGAAGAACATGGCTTCGGATGTTGGCAATATCGAAGGTTTTGGTGATTCTGAGTTGATGACTTGGATTTGGGGTTAGACTTTCACTTCAAATGTTACCTGCCAATGGCATCGGCCTCCTCTGGAGTTGGAAACCAATTCAGAATACTTAATGTTGGGCTCATATGATTTTCTCTTGGGCCTCAATCTTACCTCTAGCAGTCTAGCTTATTAATAAGTTGTTGGGCTTCGATTTCTAGTTGGTGGATTCCGATTGTTTTAATTTGCTGGGCCTATAAATTTTAGGACTAGGCCATGGTTTCTCTAACGGAGCTAATATTTGGACTTTATTCTTCATCCAGTTTGGGCTTTTTTGTCGGAAAATCTAATGCAAGTGGGGATGATTATTACATGGTGGATAAAGCTTCGATCATTTCATGATTTGAGTTTTTATTTTTAACTTTGGTTATTTAAATAGGTCATTATTAGTTGTCTTTCCTACACATTTTTTAGGGTGGTGTTATTTGACCTCTTATTTTAATAAAAATTTTCCGGGGTTCCGTCATCTTTTCCTAAAAAGAGCACATACACCTATTATTTCAACCCTAGAAATAGTAAGGGGTTCGCATACATTCAATTGGTAGGAGAGATCGAGCAATAGTTGCGAGGGATAACAGTTGTCAGAGATAAGAAGACGAGAGGAAGAACAGAGAAACAAGGGAAATTTTGGTTTGTGTATGTTCGCGTGTTTGCCTACTGTTCGTTCATTTATTTAAGTTCATTTCAAAAAAATATATTATATAATAATTAATTAATACAATTATTAATTAATTTAAAGTATATTATAATTTTTAGTTAAATTTCTTTTCTACTTGATTAAAAAAAAGGAAGGAACCCCTAGTATCTACTAATGGCACCTCTAACCCTATTCATCCAAAAAAGGGAAAGCTAATGACATCCCTAATATTTACTAAGAAATCATGATGATTTTTAATTTAACAAATGGAATTACTAAAGTAAAATAAAATTAATATTTGTTGGATACATCCAATTCCTATTAATCTTTAAGATTTTTTTTATTGATCAATTTATCACCAACTCATAGAATTTCGCCAGCCATCATATATATGACACATATTGTCATATGATTAGTTATAATGGAGCACCCACTTAGGCTATGTTTAACAAACTAACTGATAAACTAGCGGGTTAGCTGATAAGATAACTGATAAACTAGTCATATTTGGTAAAAACTAGCTGATTAGCTAGATCATAAAGTAAAATGACTTAAAAAACATGTTAAAACTTAATTCGAAAAATATGTGGGGCATACTCGAAAAAAAGTGAAAATATCTCCTAGAGGTTATAGAAAAGCTACCTGAAGTAGCTTTTCGAAAAGATAGCTTATATGCTAGTTTATGGCTTACAAATGAGATCTTTTCAATAAGCTCAAAAAATAGGCTAGTTTATGGTTGCCAAATATGTCCCTGTTTGTTTATTTAGACCAATAAGATCATAGTAACCAAAAAATGTATATTCTTTAATGGCAAAGATCATGATTCTAGGCCAAAAGAAGCACTTAAGCTAAACCCATTTCAATAAAAACAAACATATGGAACAGAAACAATATCAAAATTAGAAAACAATCAAGAAACAAAATCAGAAACCCAGGTCAATGGCAAAATCATACGGACTTAATTATGTTTTGTTTACATCATTATTGACAAATTAACAACCGCAAATGGCATATAACAATAACAACAAGAGAAACAATAGATTTCATATAGCAGCAACACCAAGAAGAGTGGCAACAAATAACACATGGTAGAATTGTCAAACCAATCAAAATCAAGAATAATAGCACAACTCTGTAAATGCCAACTCAGTATACAAGAAGACGTTTGCCCAAGTCCCAATTCATATTTTAGTAATTCTAGCAAAATCATCAAAGCACAAACTTGTCTCTATCACTAACCTATTTGACCAAATTATCTGTAAATGTGTTTTTGTGAAAGAATTTATGTTTGAAGTGAGTAATATTCAAGATTCATGAGAAAACCACAAAACAGGAAAAGATGTTTCTTTCTGGGATCTTTATACATAACATGGGGTTTATTAGGAGATTGGTATGGATGAACACTCACTTAAAAAAACAATGTAGAAGCTTGTTTTTAGAAGAAACACACATTTCTTAAAGATCTTTGTTCTCGACAAAAACTACAGATCTCAAAACCAAACACATTTCTTAGAGACCTAGACGCATTTGACAGCCCATTGATGCAAACAAGTCGAGGCCACACACAAGCAAAAACAATCCAAAGAGAAATACATGACGATGATGGCTAGGGTTTGCTGAAAAACCTTGTGCACGAAGGCTAGAGTCACGAAGAAACGAGGGTATAATCGGAAACCTAAGCGCTGGTAACGTTTAGGCTGTTCAGAGAGTAAACTCTACTTTTGATCCTTGTGCTTTCATGAAAATCGTTCATGTGGTTTCAAGAAAATCTTAATATCAACCTGTTATATTTCCCATATATATTATTCGATTTGTGCAGACTACTAGACCTCATAACCAAAATTGTGTAACAGGGCAGAACCAAAAGCTGTAACCTACGGTACAAAATCACATATATAATCACATAAAGAAATCTCTCTCTCTCTCTCTCTCTCTCTATATATATATATATATATATATATATATATATATATATAGACTTGGGATCATGTGAGACCAAAGGTTTTTCCTGAGATCCGTACGACAAATTCTCAACCCTTGGATTAGATCTACAATCTGACAATCTAAACATTCATAAACGCCACGAGACTTCTCAATAATCACAAAATTGTCACCGTACAACTTTAGACCATTAGATCATTAGTTTATAAAGTTGATTAATGCATATATAATATATATATATATATATATATATATATATATATATATATATATATATGCAAAACCACATATGTGCACCAAGGCAGAAAGAAATTGAAATCAAAGAACCACATCTTCGACTTGGGAAGCGATGGTTGAACGAGGTCTGGAGAGAAGGAAATCGATTTGGTAAAAGAAACCGTACCTTTTTATCGAAGAAGTGAACGAGGCCTGGGACAGAACGATGATTCTCAAGATGTTGGGGGAAGAAGCAGTCAAGCGAGACAATGGAGTCTTTCAGATGTTCAGTTCTACGTTCGAATATATTTTTGTAACGTCCCAAAACCCCGTAGCAATGATATTGTCCACTTTGACTAACCTGCCCGCTATACCACAAAGCAGTAGTCGCACGGTTTTATTYCTGGCAGCCGCACAACGCAAGCCCCAAAACGCGTCATGCTAGGCTGAGGTATCCACACCCTTATAAGGAGTGCTTTGTTCACCTCACCAACCGATGTGGGACGGGCTGTTACAATTTTGGTGGAAGAAAAAGTTTTGTATCTTTGTCTCGTAACTAGGGCTGTAAACGAACCGAACGAACACGAACGGAGGTTTGTTCATGTTCGTTTGTTTAACTTAACTGAACAAACGAACGAACACGAACGGTAAACGAACGAAAATCTTTGTGTTCGTGTTCGTTCGTTTAGAAATAAGGTGTGTTTGTGTTCGTTTATGTTCGTTCATTAACATGCTAAATGAACGAACATAAACGAACGGGCTAAACGAACAGGTTAAACGAACATAAATAAGTATTATTTGAATTCAAAGTAAATAAATAAAAGATTATATATTAAATTAAATATATAAACGAATGGATATAAACGAACGTAAACGAACGGTATATGAACGAACGTTCACGAACATAAATGAACAAACGAGACTCTTGTCCATGTTCGTTCGTTTAACTAAACGAACAAAAAAATTGTTCATGTTCATTCATTTATTAAATAAACGAACATAAACGAACTTCCCGCCGAACGATTCACGAACGGTTCGCTGAACGTTCGGTTCACTTACAGCCCTACTCGTAACACACCATATTTTCTTTTTCTTTTCTTTTTATATTTTTTCTCTCAATCCCCATTTATATTCATCGATTTAAATACCAAATGTTTGGTTATTGAATTAAAATTTTCGTCCCTATGATTAATAAATCTTTTGGATTGGATTCCTCAAACAAAATAATTATAAATATAATCATTATAGTTCACTTTTGTTACAAATTGGGTACTTTTATTCTAACTCCGGTAACCGAACTTCGTTAATTCAAGAATAATATTATTGTTTTACCTTTTTTTTCCATGTAAAAACATAGAAAATAATATATGTATATATTGTGTACAGATAGCATTTAAACATCATCCCCGTTCATCGTCCCTCACCTCCGACTCTCCCCATCTCCGATCACTTTTCCTTCTCCGATTACACATTCATCTCCGGTCCACCGTTAGCAAAACAGAACAGATGAAGCTTCACACCCTCTCTCTCACACACACAAGAGGAAGAAAATACAAAGAGAATGGTTTTGATCCGGATCTGAGATAATAGTTTTTTGGATCCTCTATCAGAACATTCAAAACCAACAATGGCATTCTCCTACCTCCATCGAAACCAACCTCCCAAATCAGAAGATTTTCAAGGTTTTCCATTTCCATCCTCATTGAAGCCAACAAAGTTTTCTAAGTTCTTTCCGTTGGTTTAGGGTTCTTTTATTTTGAATCTGAGTTTGTTCTTAAAAAATATATTGTTGAGTTTAAGCAACAACGAAATGTGTTCTAGATTTGACCGGAGGATGGTTTTGAGCAACAATGGGTTCCATATTTAACCAGAAAATGGTTTCCATATTGACCGGGGAATGGGTTTTGAGCACGATGGACTCCAAATTTGACCGGAAAATGAGTTACAAAATCGACCGGATGATGGACTTTGAGCAACGATGGGTTCCACTTGATGAAGAAAAATGATCCTTGCCAAGAAAGATATTTTCTCCTCTACATAGCCAAAGAAAGCTACACTAGTAATGAAATAACAGCAATTGGCCCTCAAATGTTTGGGACTTTGCGTCAAATTTGAATTTGAAAGTTCTAGGTTGAATTTCCACAAACAAAAGGAATGGTATAGAAGAAAAGTTAGGATGCTACATAAAGGATCTACCTTGAATCTTAGTTGGTATATACTCTTTAGACAAAAAGGTTAGTGAGTGCACAGATAATGCTTCAATCTCAAACTTGACTCCACTTTGCAGCAGCAATTGTAGTTCCACCCTGATACAAAGAAGATAGAGGTGATCATTATCAAGTAATGCAGAAGAAGAAAAATCAAAAGATGAAGAAGAGCATTATCAACCTCCACTCTGGCACTACCCTCTGGAAATAGCATCTATTCAAAATTGCCTCTGTTTTGATCCTATCTGATAACAAACAATGTTAATTCGATAGAAATGAGGGAAGCAACTTCACAGGAATATTATGCTGAGATCACACCTTCAGATGTCATAGGAAGGAGACACTGTTGTGGAACACTATATTTCTCAGCATCTGAAGGAAACACTCCAAGCCATTGTATCTCAGGAAGCCTCATGGTCTTTGTATCATATGCCATTTGCTTTAAGCAAAATTTTTGTTAAGATATATAATTTGTGCATATATAATTGTTACACTGCTTGCAACTGCAATTAGCTTAATTACTTCTTATTATACTGGCATCACCTTGCATATACTACTCTTAAGTAAAAATCACAACGGCATTTTGAGATTAAAGAGTCCCCAAAGACATTACCATTGAACCAAACCGGTATGTGGTCAAGATGTCAAATCCATATGGATCACAATCAACCAAACAATAGGCCGGCAGGTGCAGCTGTTCAATGAGTACCCGCAAGAACCTGCTTGAGAAGTAAACACAAGTACAGATAATAATTATAAGATTGAAGTTGCTTTGGTCCGTGTTCTGATACAAAATACAAATAAATAAGTCTTTACCTCCTTGTCTGAATATCGGGATAACCTCTGCCCTGTAGGTAGATATAGTTAATGCCTGATTCCTCTGGAGAAGTTCAACTGAAGACACACTTACCGTGATGACAATGCTACGATTAGTCTTGCAAAAACAATCATTTGCTAGTCGTTGGAATACTGCAAGTAACACTTTTATCAGTTTCAAATGGCAAAAAGGTTGAACCCACAAGTCTAGCTAAAGAAAGGCCTCACCTGATTCCTTCTCCACGACTAATATGTAGTCTGCAACGCTGATAATATCTGTGCACAAGAACCAAAGAGTACATAAGTAACCTGTAAAATATTATCATCTTTCTGTGTATAAGAATATAATGCATACCTACAAAGTTCTGTATTATTAATCAAACATATATGTATAGAAGATAAATCTATGTTGATATATGGAAATATCGTGCTTTAGTTATGTCTTCATTCCTATGCCTATTTATGTCTTCAAATTTAATATCTGCAACTTTCATCACATAACATTTGCCAGAAGGATTGGGTTCCGGTGAGAATAAAAATTGTGGTGAGAAGAGTAAGAAGGGATCTCCACCCTTGGATCAATCCTAATTGAAGAGAACCATTAGATCAACACTAATGAGATACACTTGATCAATTCCCTTCTAAAGAACAATTCATGGTTGTTTTGGGATTAAAAGTGATCAAAGGTCCAAATCTCTTCTTATACTTGTCACCTTAACTCTCATTCTCACATGATCCTTCGTTTTCTCCAGAAAGACTGAGGAACTCTGTAATATATCCACAAATAAGGAAAGGAAACACAGAAACCCAAAGCCTAGACAGTTTATGTGATCGAATAAAAATCATATTTCTTTCATTTCCAGATCTCCTTGCTATCTGAACACCTTTCACTTCTTCTACATGTACCGGAATAGAGTGTGCCTGCCAGAAAACGAGATATCAACCATCAAATTTCACTCCAGTAACCACTTTGTAAAAAATGACATTTTCCCTTACGGTATCAGGGTGGTTTAGGCAGTTGAATATCCTATCAGCTTCTGAGAATCTCAACCATCCCATCACCAATCTGAAACAAATAAACTAGCAAATATAGTTTGGATGGTGAAAGTGTACACAAGTCGACATCCTATTATCATTTACCAACTCTATCAGCTTCCTTTCTCAGGTATTGTTTTACTCTCTCATCACATTAGGGGACAAAAAGATAAACAAGCAGCTTCTTTTTCCTCCATTAACATTTCAATTTGATCATAGGTGTACGACATATCCGAACCTAAAAGATTAAACAAATTTCAAACAGATGATATGCCTCTGAATTTCGGAAATGACATAAGAATATCACGATTCTAGTGATACCAGGAAATTATAATTGCACTCACAATGACATTACTACTTACCAGTAACTTCAACTCAACTTAGTAAAGATATCTTAAATGTGTTCCCAAACTTGAGGAAATGAAACTATTAAAGGTTTATATATGCAGACAAATTTTGTCTCTGAAATATCATGAAGTGGATTTTTTTTAGTTGATTAAAGGACAAGTCAGGCGACAAGCTCTTGAGATACTACTGAGACAGGTATTCAGAGAGCCTCAATATGTTTCAAACAACAGTTCCCTCAGATTCTTAAGGATTTTTAGCAGTTACGCACCCTTTCGCGACAGACACCTGCACAGGAAAGGAGCAGAACAGGTAATTAGACTAACATCTTCTAGAAGTTTTCGTTTCGATACTGCAAGTTGTTTAATTACTGTAAGTAAATTCAACTGCAATATCAATTCATAAATCATTAGAATTCATGAACGTTTCCAACAGTCTCATTTAGCTACTGTCACATGCTTATTGATAGAAGGCAACGTATTAATAGATCATAATTCTACACTTGTTCTGAAAACAAAGGTAATGCATCTTAAGTGAACAAAGTAAGCACATATCAAGGTGTGAGATTGATCCATATATGGCAACCCCCACCAATTTAGATATCATAACAGAAATGTGAATAGTTAACAGTTTTTATTGGAGATCAATCATTGATGGAGATTCACAATGGTATGGGTAGACATTCATCTCACAGGATCTTGCATAGATGTACTTATACCAGCAATTAATTTACAAATACGAAGATGAGGACAATACATACAACATTTAGGTTGTGGCGGCTGCACTGAAGAAGGATGCAAATGTCATTGATGGCGCGGTCTACAACAGATTGTTCTGGTGTGGGATAAAATAAAAAAGACGAATTAGAATGAGGAAAAAAGTGACATTATGCCAAGAAACCTAACATGAAAGATGTATTTTGTTGTTGGCTAAGCAGAGTACTCAAGAAAACTGGTATCTACAGTGTGATAAAGCATCAATGCAGAAACACATATACTAATTACGAAAAGTATTTTTCATATATAGTTATTAAGCAGGTAATCGTTGCACACTCTAACATGTTGTATATTCCAAATCATATTTTAGAAAACAGCAGTACAAAGATACAATCAGAAGATTCAATTTCACCTCGAAACACAGAAGGATGCATATAATAAATGTCTCTCTTTGACCCATGCCTATTCTCTTGTAGAAGTTGTTGAACAATAAGTAGCACTCGCAATAAAATTGCTGAGAAAAGAACAATTTGAAATTTTGTCAAAGATAGCAATAGGACAGCATAATTAATTTGCCAATTGACCAAGCATACTCACCCAACCTACGTGCATGGCATTCCCGTTGTAGGGTGAGAATCTCCACTCCCTTAAATGAATCGTGGATGCAATAGCTGCGTAAAAGCAGTAGCAAGTGAAGTTTATTATTCCTCTAAACCATTTGAATCTTCCGTCTTTTAGAAATCCCTATGAATATTTACTGCGTACTGACAAAGGAGACAATTCATATTCATCATCTGTAACGTGAAAAACTTTAAAGTGGTTTCTGAATCTCTAGGTTTAGAAAATATAACACAACGTTAGTTCGAAATGATCTACAGAGTTACCCAAACTATTTTCAACAACAAATTTAAAAGATTTTTGTACCACATATTTCGGAAAATTAACATAACTAACCAGTTTCCAGAAATATCAGTGCAGTAATTACGGAAACGATGGATGTAAATCACCGGAGAACGACTATGGGAAAGATCTTCAACAATTGAATGAGTAAAATCTGAGGAATAGCATCAAATTCATCAGAGAGAATGGTGGTATTAAAAATGATCAATTTGGGTGCATCTTACCACGCAACTTCTGCAACAAATGGTTGGGTCCTGAACTCTCACGTTTTCCCTCCATTTTATTTCCTACTTGTGTCAATAGAGCAGTTCACTATTTTATTAATGGAATGCCTCCAAATCAGAATATGTTATGTTAGAACCGATGTTACCAAACCAGAATTTCCAAGAATATGCTTATATATTTATGTGCAAAATCGTGTGAACAAGGTGTAACCAAAACAGAAAAAACGTATATGTGCAATCTTATCAAAACAAGTAGAGATACCAACATAAAATCAACGATTGCTTAGAGATTAGATGGAGGCCTGGCTACGCAGTGTCTTTCAACAGAATTTCGCGCAAGTAGTATGGTAGTATCGAGCGTCTGTTTAGAGGATACAACTATCGACTCAAATTCTTGCATGAGAACTCGAATCTGTCGAGTTTCCTATGCATTCATGGATCGATTGTGTGGGAGAAGGAGAAGAACCAGAGAAATGGAGGGAAATTTGTTAACCACGAAATTCTGGAGGGAAAGATGAAGTTATATAGTTTTGGCAGTTAATCGGCAGCTAAACCCATTTTTGGTCTGTTAGCCACGCGACTTAGGTCGCGGATCTAGTCGTGTAGGTCACTTCCGACTCCATACCATAGAGTTACGCGGGTTATCCAGCGACTGAGGCCGCGTAAGTCACTGTCGAAACATCTGGAGAGTTGTGCGCGTGCTCGGGTGACTTAAGCAAGAGATCACGAGACTCTGTTGTTTCTAGTAAAAATTGGTTTTCAGCTCAAGAAAACTGGGGCAGAGCCCCAAGGCCCAATCTTTTGACATGTAAATATATGTCAGGGTTCCTCTACCGTCCAAATCCAATCCAAGTCCCTTACATGGGCTCTCGACTGTTTTGCTAAGCCTTATAAGTTCACACACATTTCCCTTTTTCCTTCCGATGTGGGATCATTTTCCTTGTAAAAATCCCAACAATACCCCATATATTCTATTCAAACACCAACAATACCTCCCATTTGAATACAAAATAAGTAATACAAGAATGTACGTTTCTATTCCATGAAGTAAGATACGACATACATTTGAAAAGGTGACTTTTGGACTTGAACCTTTCATAGTGAATACAAACCGGATCTACTTTGTAGGTAGTGAACAGAAGTCTTGAACTAACCACATTGTATAGAAAATCTAGACAATAAGTATCACCTACATCATATCTAGTACATAGTGTAGCTCTTACGGTTGTGTTTATTTCGGTCTTAAAGATTCTTGGAATTAGTAATTAGATGTGAACTACCTATTTACGTAACTCGTCCAATGGTAGTGTATTATGTTGTCAATGATAAGCCACCAACTTAATAAGACAAACTATGTAGTGCAATGTCAAAATAATTTAGCATCTTTATACACCTTCATATAGAACTAAACAGGAAACAACTAAAAGTATTGTATAAAAACAAATAAATTTTTTTTGCCAAAAGTCCATAAAGACAGATTGCTTATGGGGATAGCAATTAAAATATAGTTATATTGTTCTGAAACTTAAGTTGAAATTAATCCAAATATCTAAGCATGCATACAACATAAAATGAGCAACATCTAGTAAAACCTAGCTGGTAAATCGTCTTACAAGGTGAAATTTAACAAGTTCCATACTTTAAAATCAATAATTCTAAGTTTGTCTATCCTTGTTTGGTTATAAAATTGGAAAGGCATAAAGTAGCAGTTGATTAATCAACCATGGGCTTTTACACAGAGAAGCCAATGGTAAAAGCCACTGCTACGGTTTGCTATCATCTACTATCATCGTTCCTTTTAATTACAACATGAAAGAAGGTTAATGTTATGATGGTTGTTGGAGTCCCACATCAGTTAGACTTGAACCAAATATTCGTGTATATATGTTGGAACCTTCCCCTTCTCCTCTTCAAGGGCACTTTTGGGATATAAAAAAGGCTCCTCAACAAGTCTTGTGGAATTCAAAATATAGGTTTTTTAGTTTGGATAATAAATGTTTTCCTATCAAGCAGAGTGATTTCCACAAGAGGTTCAATCTGATGGTGCAAACATGAAAAAATAGCAATTCAAGGCATGAGTGAAATCCAAACAATACTAGAGTCTGGAATGAATGAAATCCAAATCAGTAAACAAACAAATAATGAAAGTCAACAAAAAGTGAAAACCAACCGTATTAAGTTGAGAGTCGGTTGAATGATTGAATAAACTAAAGTACCTTGGGTAATCGGTTGAATGATTGACTAAACTAAAGTACCTTATAAGTTAGGGATGTTGTATTCTTTTCTGAAATAGAATCAGTTGAATCAGAATCAATGAATCACACCACCTTGGATTGTTTCCATAAATCAAATCGAGAGTTGTAACCGATTGTTTGATTGTTTCCTGAAAGCTGAAAGTAGTTGTTTGTGTAAATAGCAAACATGGGCGCTACCTGAGGATTGAAACTTGATGCCCAGGCCCAGCGGGGTCGGCTTGGCAGTCGGCAGACCCCCTCTCCGGGCGGCGCCTGATAAAAATACATAGGGTCAAGTTCAACAATGAAATATCAATTTATATTCATAACTAGGCTTGAGGATTGGTTCGAAAAACTAGAAAGTGGTTTATGAATCTCTATGTTCAGAAAATATAACATAATGTTAGTTCCAAATGATTTACTGAGTGATCAAAACTATTTTGAACTGCAAACTTAAAGACTTTTGTACCACGTATTTTGAAAAATTAACATAATTAACCAGTTTCTAAAAATATCAGTACAATATTTACCGAAAAAGATGGATGTAAATCAACGAAGAACGACCATGGGAAAGATCTTCAACAATTGCACGAGTAAATCCGAGGAATAACATCAAATTCATCAGAGAGAGTAGTGGTATTAAAATTGATCAATTCGGGTGCATCTTACCATGCTGGCTTGAGCGTGGAGAACGGGGCCTTATTGTTCTTAGAAGCCCATGATCGGGCTACCAAAGAGGCCCGCGCTTAAAAGGCTATAACTTTAGCTCCGGGTTTCCGTTTTGAAGCCCAAAAACGCTGTTTAAGCATGGTTCTTAGACATTTTCGTGTTTTAAGTGAAATTTAAAACATGGTATCAGACAGAAGTCTGGAGCCATGGTGATCATGACGGCAGTCATTTTGAACACTCATTAAATAATACAATTACCATTTATCATGATTGAAATCCAGAATATTGAGTCAAAAATATATTGTATTCAAATTGCTTTGACAAAAGCATCCTAAATCATCAATTTTCACAAAATATATCATTCAAATCTAAATAAGCTTCAATAAATAATTTAAATCCTCATTTTTGCTAGTGCAAAGACATTTGAGGGGGGTTAAGACTCGACCATTATGTGGGGTTATTTGAGGTTGTTTATTAATAGAAAATTACTTTTATACTGTAAGAAGTATTTGGTCAACAGTTGAGGGGGCTAAGTACTACCATGTTCCCCTACTAACTACACCTCTGTTGATGATGATAGATTTTGATCGATGTTTACGTTGTCGACCAATTCAAAAGATATGGCATAAAATTTGAAAGAAATATTTCATGAGGAGTTGTAGTTTTGAAAGAAAAGAATATTGAAGGGTTATTTTAGAAAATTATTTGTAATTTAAATTTTCTTTTATGGTTTTATTCTTCTCTGCTACTTTTTACTTCTTCCCTTGTTATTTTTATCTTTTTCTTAATTTTAGGTTTTTTCTTCATAACATTTTACTTTAGGTGATTGATCAAAGATAAAGATAGAACGTGACATATTTTCATTCAACATTTAAATTTTTCATTCATTTATCGTTAATGTTTTTCTCCTTTTATTTATTTTATGTGCTTTTTAATTTTTTTTATTGGTTTTAAATTAATTTTACAGCTTTCACAGGTTTAAAAATGATTTACATTGATCTCGAACTTCATACTGCGAAATCTCTACTAACTTGACTGTTATTGCGTAATCCCTCTAATATTCACATTGAATATGAAACTTCTTATTTATTAAAAAGAAAAGAGAAGGGGCGGGTTGTCTAATAGGGTTCTTCCTCCGCTAGTTGATACTTTAAAGGAGTTCTTCTTATCTTTTTCTTTTTAATCATTTTAGCCCTTTTTGTTGAGCTTTTAAGAAATTCTTCCTACCCAATACGTGATAGCTTTGTGTAGTTTAACTGTTGTTATAACATGCCCCTAGTGGCTAGTGTGATGGGTGGTTTGTTAAATGGGACACACATGGCAAGATGGCATGCTATGTTGAACAAGATGTCTTATGTTCTTTATTTGAATTCTGAACTCGAGCATTGTTATTTGGACTTGGAGTATTTCCAGAAGATGAAAAGATAGTGGTTACAAGTCTACAACGTTAATGGACATTCTGGTCCATTTATACAAATATGTTAACAAAATCAAAAGTGGATTGTTTTTAAACAAAAGGAAGCATGTAGCATTTGAAAGAAAGTAAAGCATAAAAATGATAAGAATGACTGATTGGCCATGCTTATTAAGAATATAAGGTGATGGCATAGTGCTAGTAACTTGCACAAAATTGAGAGGTGAATTCACATCTCTTGTTTTCTAATATGGAGAAACAAAAGCTCAAGAGATAGTGTGGAATAAAAGTATATGCTCCTAAAAATGATGGTTTAGAGCCATACCAGTTTCATCTAGATGCCACCAAAGGTCCAACCAACTACTGTCCATATAATAGTCTCAGAACCCATATTAGCGCAATATGATATAACAATCAAAACTATTGCTAAAATGTACTACACCGCTTCAAATTGAAGTATTTATCAAAGAACAACCAAAATATTTCCTATGCGTTACATCATCTATATGATTAAAATATATACTATCAATAAATAGTGTGTGCCTTACAACATCAAATAACCATATAGTCCATTAACCAACAAATTGGCAACCTATAAATGATGGGTATAATCATTTTTAGAATATGGCATTTAAAACTAGTCTTGTTTTTTTCTCCACAATAACTTTATCACAACATAACCATTAGCTGGTAAGTGGAAAATGYGTGTGTATTTACTGACAACAGCAATCCAAGATTTATAGATACATGTAGATAAGTTTTAGTACGTTTCCATTCTAAGTGGGATCTATATATTCTGAATTGTTGCATCTATTGAGTGATCAACAAACGACCATGGAGGGGTTTTTTTTACCAAGTTCATTTATTAGAAAAAAACCAGGTTATTCAGAATCATGCAATTAAAAATCATTTTGGATTCACATAAAAAGAATCAACCAAGCTCTTAATATCATAGGGTAGCAACACTATGGATCTGCAACCTCAAATTTTAAAAAGTGGGATACAGAAAATGCAAGCGGGTGATGGCAATTTAAAGTTAACCAGATAAACTATAATATTCACAATTTTGTTCTATATACACCTCCAAAGAAACCCTAATACCATTAATGGAGGCCACGTACAATTTTGTTCAGAGATCCATGCATTAAAACAAAAGTCATTTCCGAAATACAAACATATTATCTTTGAATCTATTATTCCTCTAAACCATTTGAATCTTCCGTCTTTTAGGAATCCCTATGAATATTTATCGTATGCAGGCAAAGGAGACAATTCATATTCATTATCTGAACTTGAAAAACTATAAAGTGGTTTCTGAATCTCTAGCTTTAGAAACTATAACACAGGGTAGTTTGAAATGATTTACTGAGTGATCAAGCTTGGAGACTATAGTGATCACAACACATTGATATGATTAGTTGAGATATATAACACGTCTCACACAATCGAACTATATAGGTTAATTCCCATGCCACGTCTTTTACGGGTGAATAATTTGTGGCTATTGTAACTTGATGCATCTGCGGGTAACAATTTTCTGGTATGCAATTACTCCTGAAGATTTAGAGCACAGCTGCATAGTTTTGGGTTGATATAAAATCTCTGCTTGGTCTAAGCAATTAAAGAATATGATCAGGTAGTAGTTCACAGAACATAGCTACATATTTTCCATCCATACAATTACAAAGTAAAAAATATGAACTTCATGATGTCTGAAAGAGGATGATGGGACATTAATTTATGCGCAGTTGTATTATAAGTCTTGCACTAATTGAACATGTTTCGTACTTGTTAGGTGCCTTGTGAAGAGAACTTGTATTTGGACTACTTGGGTAGAAATCTGATCCAGGCTTTGTGTAACGTAATCTCTACATGTTAAATTGAAAAATCTCCATGAACAACACCAAACTCAAGAAAAGTAAATAATACATAACTATTTACTACACATACAATTTACATTACCAATGATCCACACCACAATCTCTGGTAAATTACCTACTGAAATTAGTTCATAACTTGATTTTTTGTCATTGGAAACTTTTGTCAAACACTTGGTGTTCACGAAAAAAAAAAAAAAAAATAGGTAACGGAACACAGTAGTGGGGTTAATCAAAAAACCAAGATAGGAACACATTGGGGATAACAAAAAACGAAGATGACAGATTAAAGATCCATCAACATATGAATCATTATTTCAAAACACCAAAGAGAGCACATACATACATGACAGTGTTCGAAGAAGATCATGGCTTCGGAATGTTGGCAATATCGAAGGTTTTGGTGATTCTGAGTTGATGACTTGGATTTGGGGTTCGACTTTCACTTCAAATGTTACCTGGCAATGGCACGGCCTCCTCTGGAGTCTGGAGTTGGAAACCAATTCAGAATACTTGATTTGAAATTGATTGAAAAAAAGAAAGCAATCACTTTCATAATCACAAAATTTACACACAAAATTGACACCGGGTAACTTAAGATCAGATCACCGTTCAACTTAAGATCATATCATTAGCTTATAAAGTTAAATTAGTCACTGCTATGGTTTGCTAACGTTCCTTTTAATTACAACATGAAAGAAGGTTAATGATATGATGGTTGTTTGAGTCCCACATCGGTTAAGACTTGAATCAATTCTCCTGTATATATGTTGGAATCTTTCTTTCCTCTTCCTCAAGGGCTCTTTTGGGGTATAAAAAAGCTCCCAACAAGTCATGTGGAATTCAAAATATAGGTTTTTAATTTGGATAATAAATGTGTTCCTATCAAGGAGAGTGATTTCCACAAGTGGTTCAATCTGATGGTGCAAACATGAAAAGATAGCAATTCAAGGCATGAGTGAAATCCAAACAATACTGAGAGTCTGGAATGAGTGAAATCCAAATCAGTAAACAAACAAATAATGAAAGTCAACAAAAAGTGAAAACCAACCGTATTAAGTTGAGAGTCGGTTGAATGATTGAATAAACTAAAGTACCTTGGGTAATCGGTTGAATGATTGAACCAAATTGAGAGTTGAGACATTGATTAAGTTAGGGATTTTGTATTCTTTTCTGAAATAGAATCAGTTGAATCAGAATCAGAATCAGAATTCCACCATAAATTATCTATACAGTTGGGGACCTCTGCCATTTGCATTAATCATCAACGGTAGAACCAAAGCAACATACAATCTTGGTAAATATATCACTGAGTTTCGATAGGAACAATTGTAAAGGATATGAGCCCAACCCAACCCAACCCTTTTTCAGTCTGTCTACTTTGGAACAATAAGGAACGATTTAATGTGTTTGTAGAGCTCTTTGGGTTTCTCGGCGTTGATTGCATGCCCACAATTCTTCACGATTACCAGTTCCGCATTTTCACCTAAATGTCTGATCAAAACATAAATAACAGTTGGTAATCTTGAAAGGATTAAAAGAAGAAATATAAAATGAAATTAACCTTTTTAATCTGTGACCCAATTCCAGTGGGAATATCTGATCATGCTCTCCCCAGATGATCAATGTAGGCTGCATCATGAACAAAAAGCTTTAAACATCCACGGGTATGGAAAATTGGGAACATACAGCTAGGAATGAACCAACCAACCAACCTGAGTAATCTGGGCAAGATGAGAGAGTTTTCGACCCTTATGTAAGGCTTCGATCAATTCTCCTCGTTCTTGAACATGCTCTGTGTTCATTACCTAACTTCCCATCATTAACATTAATTTTGTTCTTCAGCTTGTACAATTATATAAACTTTTTTGTAAATTAAGCGCATATATTATATAGAAATGATGCAACTTCTTCTGAATGTTGTGTTGGTCAACAAGAATGAAACAAAACAAAGTCAAGTTTCAGTTTCTTGAAAGAACGAAAGAAAGGATTTTGAAATTGAAAAACGAAGGGAAGGTGTGAAGGTGATGAGTGAGGTGACTCACATCAATAAAATCAGATAGGAAGCAGGAAGGCACATTCTGGGGAGGCTTGTAGAAGGCCATCCGCATCAACTCCCTCAACTTATCCGGTGTCTGAGCCAACAGAATACTGGTAGCATCTTCAATACTCTTCACACGAACTAACCCTTTATCCATATCACTCTCCTCCAAACATACACCTGAACAAGCAATGATCACCTTCTCCACCTTCTCCGGGAACTGCGATGCCATGCTGTACCCCACAAACCCACCGTAGCTCAGACCCATCACCTGCATCTTACCAACAACACCAACATCCTCCATAGCTGCCATAAGGCACTCCGCCTGGAATTGTTCTGTCCGTTGGGGTCGGGTGGTGTGGGAGTCTCCGAAGAATAATAGATCCGGAACGTATACGTTGAATTTGGAGACAAGCGGAGAGATGAAGTCGTTGTATTGCCACATTGCATTAGCACCGAATCCATGGATGAGGAGGAGATTGGGTTTGTGGGGTTTGTGGGTTTTGGGAATCCAGCAGTGGATGAGGGTGGCGCCTTCATGTAGGTTGAGGGTAGTTGATTTGAGGCCGGTGAAGGTGAAGGAGTATCTGAAACACCGGTCTCGTGATGCTGTGAAGCTAAAGCAGCTTGCCATAGCTATCTATTGTCTAAGATGAGAGTGGACGGCAGACGGATGGTTAGGTATATCAGCGTTGACCAAATTTTCAACACCTTGTACCGAACAAAACTCTTTCTTGTCCTTCAATAGCATCCACGGTAAGAGGTAGGAGCATCCACGGTGTGCTCTCTTTAAGGTTTTTCAAAAAGAAAACAAAAATTCTTTTTTTGTCATAGATCATGACCGTCGATCCAGAAATCTATATATATATATATATATATATATATATATATATATTAAAGGAAGAACCAAGAGTATTGAGGTGACATGAGAATTAAGTATTGAAGTGTTGGTGAATTGTGATTGATTTTGAGATATTCCATATTGATGAAGAGTTAAAATATTTGAATAAGATGAAATGTATAAGAAAGGTGGATTGGATGCCTTTGTATCAAATAATAGGGTTTGCCTCATAGGGTTGTCTTTCTTTTGATGATCCTCTTTGAAGTCTATAACCATGGTTGGAAATAAAAGGATCCAAATGGTAGAAATTATAGTGCAAATTAATTATATTATATTATTATATCTTTATATTTATATAAAAGTAAAATCTCTCTCTCAATATATATATATATATATATATGTGTGTGTGTGTGTGTGTGTGTGTGTATTACAATTTCACTAATTGTATTTTATTTAACTTTTTCAAATTATTTGAATACTATTTGTTGATAATTTTATTAACAACTAATATATATTTATATAAACAATCTTCAGATCATTAATCAAAGTACTCATACTACCGCGCAACGCGCGGTTTCCATACTAGTATTAGTAAAGGGGGTTGGAATTTAAGTAAGAAGCATATGTCTACGTGGTTGATGATATCCTTTATTTATATAATTTCTTTTAATTCTTTTTTTTTTTTATAGAGATGGGAGAGGTCCCTCTAATCAAGAAAAAACATTAAAAGCAAGTCAAATACGCGTTCGGGTGGAAATGAACCACATTTACCAGAATAAACCAAGGCTCTCCGAGGGGAAAGAGAGGAAGAGAAAAGGGGGGGAGGAGAGAGAGAGAGAAAGAAAAAGAAACCAACTACAAGGGAAGGCCCAACCAAGTCAAGACTGAGAAGCAACAGGGGAAACCACAAGGACGGGAAAAGGGGTCTAAAACAGGCACACTTTAAACCGCACCAAGAAAACGAAAAGAGCAAAGGAGCTCACAAGACCAGAAAAACAACACAAGAGAACGAACAACTAAGGAAGGTTCCAGGCAAGCCGAACCCGGACAACATTTGCGATTATTCTTTTCCTGTCACAGGTGGTAGATAGTCCCAGCAAGCACTAATCTACGAATGATAGACCAGATGGTCTTTCCTTTGGTGGCTTGCTGGAACATACCAATAATATTAGCCCAATTATCCGGGACACCAATGAGGTTCAGCTTGGGCTTTAAGTCATTCCAAACCTGATTAGGGAATCGGCACTCAAAGAAAAGATGCGAATGCGAATCAGGCCCGTTATGACAGAATGCACAAGACAGGTTGGAGTGAGCCTCCCAGAACCGAAGCTTATCATGCGTCTTGAGACGCTGCTTGAAGGCAACCCACAAGATGAAGGAATGTATGTTAATTTAGACTTATCAAATGATACTCCATAATAAAATCTCTTTTAAAAGAATCCAATAAAGATTAATTATATACGACTAATAAATCTTAAGTCTAAATTAACAACAAAAATTTAGTAATTTGACATAAACTAAAAAACCTTAACCTAACAACTAATAACTAATAAAAAGTTAACAATTATATGAACATGGGTCATAATCCATGCAAAAGTTTGTAAGAAAACTTGCATGGATCATGATTATACGTTTAACTCTTAAAGGTAACACACTCTGATATCGACACACGATAATCTAAATCATATGAACATGGGTCATAATCCATGCAATTAAACCTTACCATAACTCTTAAGATACTCTAGGACACCTAAACGATAACCCAAAAGACTCCAAAACAACATGAAGGAAAAAAGGGAAAAGAATGGCAAAAACGCATAAACAGTAGTTGCTGCGACTTTTTTTGAGTTTGACTCAGCTTAAAACCTACTAAAAATATAACAAATCCAGATTTTTGAATAACCAATCTCATAAAATGTTATTTTAAAATTACTACATAATCATAAACTAACATAAAAAGATTTGGACCATTAATCGAACTATAATACCAAAAATGAACAACTCAAAATAGCAAGAGATGATTCTCATATATTGCCAAAAACTTAAAGTATCCTCCTTTGAAAATGATTTTACCAAGAATTTCAAAATAAAAACAATTAAAGGAGAGGCTTACCGTGAATTCAAGAGAGAAAGGTTTTAATCAAGACTCACTTTTTTACCCTCAATATCAACACTTTACAAAAACTTGCACTTTCTTTTCTTTTTTTACTATTCAAACCTTCAACAAAAAGATGAGTAGAAAAATACACCCTAGACTTCTTATAATACTAAAACCCGGTTATAATAAACCAAGTTTTTTTTTTAATATTAGAAAGATACTCGTGCAATACAATGAGATACATCTTGATTTTAATGTTTCGATTTATTCTTTCTTCGTCGATGTTATAATATGGTTTTATGTGGTTTAAAAAAACGATAATGTTTTTATTTTTGAATAAAATATAAATTTGAAGATATTAAATTTTTTTGAAATATATATATATATATA
>NC_037528.1:49658886-49678826 GCF_001531365.2 Cynara cardunculus var. scolymus
ATAAAAATGGTTTTTAAGAGTTTTTATCAAATGTTTTATAATACTAGAATGACACTCGTGCAATATATGCAGCGAGATACATCTCGATTTTAATTTTTTTGCTTTATTTTTTATCTCTATCATTTTATATGGTTTTGAGAAAACGATAATTTTTTTTTTGAATAAAATATAATTTTGAAAATATCATAAAATTTTGAAAAAGAAATATCGATATCAGTGTTAAAATAACTATTTAAAAGTTCGTTTTTTTGTGTAATTTCTTCAATTCAATTTTTATTATAATTTAATTAAAGTCTAATAATAAATTAATTTGTTTTTGGTTTAATAATATGATTTTTTATAAAAATAATAATTAAGTATTATGTTAAAACTCAATAGTATCATAATTATTTTATATTAAAAATAAGATGTTTATGTTGTATTTAATTATGTTTATCAACAGTTAATTACACGAGTTCAAACATAAAGCAGTAATAAGTTGTACTTACGTACAATCTACTTGTAAGTACAGTTCATATGAGTTTGAGATATTGATAATGTTTTTATTCTTTAATAAAATATAAATTTAAAAATAAATATATTATAATGTAATTTAAGTTTAATAATGAAGTAATTTATTTTTGGTTTAATAATATATTTTTTTATAAAAATAATAATTAAGTATTATGTTATAACTCAATGATTATCATAATTATTTTACATTTAAAATGAGATGTTTATCTTGTATTTAATTATGTTTATCTACAGTTAGTTGCACGAGTTCAAACATAGAGTTTTAATAAGTTGTATTTACGTACAATCTACTTGTAAATACACTTTATATGGGTTTGAGAAACGGATAATGTTTTTATTTTTGAATTAAATATATATTTCTAGATATCATAAAATTTTGAAAATAAATATATCGATATTAGTATCAAATTAACTACTTAAAAAATTTCTTGTTTTTTTGGGTAATTTCTTTAATTCATTTTTTATTATAATTTAATTTAAATTTAATAATGAAGTAATTTATTTTTAATTTAATAATATAAGTTTTTATAAGAATAATGATTAAGTATTCTGTTAGAACTCGATAATTATCTTAATTATATTTTAGATTTTCTATCTTTAAAATGAAATGTTTATCTTGTATTTGATTATGTTTATCTGCAGTTAGTTACACGAATTCAAACATGCAGCTTTAATAAGTTATACTTACGCATGGTTTATTTGTAATCTTAAATTTTAAGTAATATGCATCAATAAACAATATTTCATGCATAAAAAATAGTTTTTAAGAGTTTTTGTCAAATGCTTTATAATATAGTATAAATAGTATAGTGACAACTTGGAATCGTAAGTATTCACACAGTGCGCACAAAGTCTCCATAGTGGCGGTACAAGTGCACACTGATACTATGATCGCTTCAAGTGATAAAGTGGTATAGTACCAAGATCGTTTCCACTGTGATTGAACAACTGAGAATCAGAGAGTTCCATGAACTTCTTGAGCATGTTTCGGTTTGAGTAAAAGTTGAATTTTGTTAGTAAAAAACTTTAAAATACGAGATAAATCTTTTTAAATTAAGATATGGGAATGGGTATAAGTTTTCCTTAAAAAGATTATAGGAACAGGATGGTCAGAAACTCATGGGACTTCTATAAAAACTTCAATCTCTCAAAAGTGAATTTTCATATACTATGCCCATGGAGTGCCCACAAAGTTCCCACTTTCATCAATTTTAAGATTGCCGAATTAGCTAAATGATAAAAAGATATCTAATTCCACTAGCCTGAAGATTTATACTCGAATATCTTTATAGTGTAAATCTCGACTAATATTTGAACCTTAAATAAAAACATGCAAAATCCGTATCTCTATGTGATTATCAAAGACTCTCTCAAATCTTTGTGCATTACTTAAGCCGTACTTCGAATCCGTCGATCTCTGAATCAAGGATCTAATATTAACACTTTAAAGTGATCGGTTTATTCGCGTTGAGTTTAAGTCCCAACTTTAAGTGACCAAACTTAATAATTAATAACAATGCAACACCCAAGTGTGCCTACTAGTCTTAAATTTGACTCACACTTACACCCAAAAGGGGTGATTAGCTCATCATAAAATTACAGAACATAGAAGAAGAAGAGAAATGTATAAGAAATACTTGAATTGAAATTTACTAAAACTGTTGCCCTCAGTGGGCATACAATGAACAGAAAAGCAGCTTAAAATTAAATACGAGACAAGAAATAAATACAGAAAATTAAACTTGAACCACTGCTCCAGATCTTCAGTTAAGAGTAAATGCTCCAAAAGATGTGTCTACCAAATGAGAGTAAATACTTCAATTTATAGGAGAAAGAGAGAAATGAACATCTATTTTATCCAAAGGAAGAAAACATTCTTCCAACTTTGGGGTAAGGACTTCATTTCACTTTTTGCAAGATCTTCTGTCCTTGTCATCTTTTTTGAAAGGATGAAAAATGTAGAGATGGTCTTTCCCTTAATTTAAGGGAAAAGACACTTTAAGTCATTTTTTAAAACAAAATGGCTCATTTCTTTAGATTTTGTGAAATTTGCAGAATGGACTACAGATTTAATTCTTTTAAATATCCAGAAAAGAATAATTAATCTTATCTGAATCTTCCTTGAAGAAATTATCACAGTCGGCAGAAAGTGGGCATGCCGTAGGCACTGTCCAGTAGTGACAGTTTTTCAGAATAAAATCAAATCTTTGACCTTTCATCATCTCTTAAAAACATTTTAGACAAAAAATATAAGATAGAGGCAAAATGGATACATACAAATAGGAGTATTGAACAACAGATAACTCTCAAAATTGAGAGTTATCATATAGATACATATTTTTTAATTAAAAAAATATAAATTTTTCTTGGACATACTTTTTATACAATTAGATTTCATAATAACCCAATTTTTATTTTTGATTGTACATTCTTTTAAATTCAATTTTTTTTGATAAATATGTATTTATATTAATTTTAATATATTGATCATTATAAAAAAGAATATAAATAATATATAGTTAAAATGGTGGGACTCTTAAGGTTTTTAACTTTTTGAGGTGGCGAAAATGTAAAACAAAAAAGCTGTGAAAAATCTTAGGGAAAAACTTCGACACTGTGGATGCTCTTTTATATACTAATTTCCTTTTGACACAAATCAGTATCAATGCTTACTTTTTACATTCTCAATGCATGTCTTTGACATAAAAAAGGTGCATACAGAATTACCTCAAATCATCATTGCAAATTTAATTTTTCAAAGATACACATATAAAAACAACATGTTCAAATCAGTAATACATAGATTTTGTTATTTTAGGAAACAATAACGATAGAAGAATGAAAAAGGATTCAGGGTTTTACTTTTCAACTGCAAAATCGTGATTGAACTGCGTTGCATTGCATGGATACACTTTTGGTAATTATAATAAGGGAAATTGACCAAACAATCAACCTCCCCAACCAAAATCATTTTTTAGTCATTTTTCAATCAAATTCACATTTTAACCACACTTTACACAAACGTCTTACGCATTTGTACAAACTCGATTTTCAGATTAAAAAAAAGAATTTTAAATGATAATTTAGTTCCAAAAATAACTAAAAATAAACTTAATTTAGAAGATCGACTATTTTGTTCAATTTAAATAACTTTCAACATATAAAAATTGAAAATATAAACTTACCAAGTTTATTATTTTAAACTTTTTTTTTTAAAATATATAATATTTATATACGGTAAATAAAACAAATAAACTCATATACTATTTTCACATTTGATAAGATTTAAATCCTTAACCTTGTAAAAGACTAAAGATTCACATAACATTTGTGGACGTGAATAGAGGAACGCGCGAAAGACATGTTTAGTGAGGATGTCAAAGTCACGTGCAATGCAGAGGAGAGTGAGATAGTAGGACAAGTGGCAATCGACATCCCTGGTTTAGAATTCCCAGTGAAAGTGAGCCTCAAGATGGTAGATGAGTTGTGTGTGGTGTGGACACATTCACACCATTTTTATACCTCTTTATTTATTTCAATTATTTTTAAATATATATATATATATATATATATATATTATTTATTTGGTAAATGGGAATTAAAAATGTTTATGGTTTAGGTTCAAAACTGCAAGTTTACCGGATATGCAACTTTCTCAAACCAAATTGTGTTTGTCTTAAACTCAAATAAATCATATCGTGAAATGTGATGTTATATATTTTATGTGGTTTGAATCTATCGCATTTCAATCACACTGATTAATATATATTAATAAATTCAATAATCACATATTCATATAATAAAAAAGTTAGATATATATATATATATATATATATATATATATATATNTGATTGTTCTATAATAAGAATTTATACATGATTAAAATAATAATATTTTCTCGATATAAATAGATATTTATTTGTATAAATTTTAATGCATTGAGTTTTATAAATAGGAATATAAGTGATATAAAATTAAAATGGTGGGACTCTGAAAAATTATGAAAAAACTTAGGTGAGGTTTTTCATAGAGTGGAAGTATGTTGATATTTTGAAGTTGTTGAATTGATGATGAGACAGAATGGAAAAACTATAAAGAACCTACACGAAAAACCTCATCATAGTACAATGGAAAAGATTACGGGGATTGCTATATAATCTTGGTCAAATTTAGGTAAAATTGTATGTAAAAAAATGAGTTCTAATATTGATGTGTATAAAGAAAAAATTATTTAGTAGAAATATATTTAGCAATATAATAGAATGAAATTATTCCATTTGAAGGAGGAGGATAATTGGACATTGTGTTTTTTTTAATCTATTTGTTTTAAATTTAATTAATACAAATAATTAATTTTTTTATTTGTTGTATTATATTATATTTTAATTAATATGAACTATAAATAAATATATATTTTATAATATTCCCATCATATTATTCTAGTTAAGGATAACTAAAATGAAAAGAAAATGTGGCATAACATGTTCTGAATGTTTTTATTTGTAACATTTCATAAGATGTTTTGTTTCGTATTATAATTCATAACAATTTCGTAAAAAATCGTGACCTGGTTTTTAAGAACTTTTTCTTTTAAAAAAATCATTTACTAAATTTTGTATAAGAAGAAATTAAAAATTGTAATACTCTTTTTATAATAATCTTTTAAATAAAAACATAGAAATTTAAACATTGGAAGGAAATAATAAATTTTTTTATGTACTTGTACAATGTACATGTTTAGGATGTGTTTGATTTGTGAATTAAATGGAATTGATACGATATACTTTTATGAAGGTGACATTAATAGGATCTCGTGGAGTTGTTTGAAAATTTAAGGAGGTTTAAATGCTATTTTGATAAGGTAGGTTTGGGCTTCGCAGAGGTACTGTTCTGTACTATAAAAACGGTAATACAATGCATCTTCCTCTTTACAAGATTCAAATGGGTTTACATCTACAACTTCCTTTAGATTTATGCAATTTGTTGTTAATTCTTTGAGATCGTGATGTGGTGTGGGTTTTAAGGCGATATTTATTAGCACAAATACGGAAGAGAAAAGCTTTATTTTCGAATCTCTTGTGGTTGAGTTTTGTAATTTTAATTAAGCCATGATGATTGATCATATATTGTTTAATTATAAAAATCATATATGATAATAAGTTTGATAACAAATGCATCATAATTATGCCCACATCTTTTATCACTGCATCTTAAAAAGTACTAATTGTCGTACATTGATAGATACGAGAATCATGCTTGTTATTAGTTAAGATGATCGAGATGGAGGGTGACATTAATTATTATTACACCTCCTTGACTTGAAGTTTTTGTTCATCATCGTCCTCCACTTGAAAGGCAGAGACAGGAAAAGTTCGAAACAAGCCAGTGGGGGCTTTGAAGGTGATATTTCCGGTGGGTGGGTCATCGACACTAATCTCACTCAGGTTGATCCACATCATTAACTCTTTTGTTTTGACACCCGTCAGGTTCTTGATTTTGGATTTCTCAACGTAGGCTGTGACCTCGTTTGCATAGCTAGCGAGACGCCCCACCTTTTCAAACTTGTGCTCCTTCTTCTTTTTTTGCTTGAGCCAAACGAAACCGGTGTCTTTGACGTACCCACATTCTTCAATGTCCTCCAAGGGCAACAATCCATTGGGTAACCCAACTTCTGTTAGCAAAACCTTTGTTTTCTGTCTGCAGATTTTGTCGCCATGGTAGACCTCGCTTGCACTGGATCGTATCTCATCTGTCACAACCGAAGACATTTTCAATTTCAATGTCAATTTCAATTATATTATATGGTGGTGTAAAGGCTTACTACCACAACATTACATATATAGTCCAATTGCTTTGGCTTTGCCCTTGTGCTTGTTTATATTTTCGCAAATACCCTTTGTTAGGCTCACATGGGGAATTAAATGACACTTGCACAAAAAGTGCATGTACTTGGTGTTTTGCTTATCTTCTAATAATAATAATAATAATGTAATATCTTTTATCAACATAAATATACTTGGTGTTTGTTTTTACTCTTCTAGTAATAGTGTAATATCTTTTATTAACATGAATAGTTAAAATAAATATACTTGGTTTTTTTCTTTTCTTTTTAAGAAAAAAATATGCAAAATACATTAAAGGGAAAGGAAAACAATACATGTGAAGTAGTTTAAGGAGGTTAAATGCCATTTTGGTTGGGTAGGCACAACCCGGGTGGGTTGTTGAGGAATTGCATCCAAAATTAAAGTGATGGGTAATAATAACTAACTACTATTACATTGCCTTGCATTAATTTGAACCTATTTTTCATATAATAATATTCATCTTTCAAAAAAAGAAAAAAGACATCTATAAATACATGTTAATGTAACAAAGTTTGTTTTGATTCTTATTTGCTTACTAAACTTTTTTATTTTTATTTTCCGATATTCCTCAACTCCGACCACCACCACCACCACCAAAAGAAAATTTCCTCACCTTTTTCTAAAATTCCTGTTGAGTAGTGAAAACATTATCATTATCATTATCAACAACCCTAACATCCGTGCTTTTTATCTGAACCAACAAGTAACAGATACCAACTCCACCAAATAATAATTAACTAACTAGCCTTTCGTTAACAATTAAAATTGCAACAACAATAAGTAAGGTCGAATCCACATGACTCAGTTCAACAGTCAATGCTGGTCATGTCAAGTACAAATACGAGTAAGTAAATTTAAATTGCAAAGAGGGGAACTAAACATATGATTCAAAATAATTATAAAAATTCAAGAAATTAAAAGTCTAACAATAGTCTACTTTGGTAAAGATACAAACACCTATCATCATTTGTAACAAAACGGACAATTCCAAATTGGTTAAAATTGCCAACAAACTCTGACAATCTAAGTTTTTCCTTAACTAAACATTGATTAAAATAAGCTCTTTAATCAAATCTTAATCACAAATAAGAGTTTAAACAAGCTCTTAAACTCTTGGGTGCAATTAACTTTATCGGGTAAGAAAAACATAAATTCAAAGTTATAAGCTCGTAAAACCGGCTTTAGATGACTTTGATTGCAAGATTTCAAGAACCCACCTTATTAAAATCAAATAGGTTCAATTGTCACTTTATCAAAATATCTTGACAATTACACATCCAGGATTTTGACTAGCAAACCTTCTTATGAACATCAAATAATTGGCCAAATCAATCAACATTCAAGTAAAAATTAATCATTAAACATAGAAATCCAACAAATAAACTAGTTGACGAATCAACAACTTTGATTTTAAAAATATGTTGGAATAAAAAAATGGAGATGGGACCCGTAATTGTTCAACGGAGATTGATTTCGGAGACGAAATCCCTTTTTAGTGGGGGAGATTTGTAACACCCTAAAAATTTATKATTCGTAAAATAAATAAATGTTAAGGGTTAAAATTTAAAGAGTAAACGACATACGGGATTAAAGTGTCGATACTCRAAAAATATGATTTTATTGCAATAAATAAAAACGGAAATGAAACATTTTGTATTTAAATGATTTGGGATGAAAATGCAGAAAGAAAAACAAAAATGACTAGTCCTGCCAAAAGTAGAAAACTAATTTGGAAATGATTGAGATTTGGGAAATCATTTCAATCATTTCCCCAAATCACGTTTTCCTATTCTAGAGACGGTTTGACGCCCTATAAATTGGAATTTTCAACTGAATTTTTGTGGAGACGGTCTTAAGGGTGTAAGGGAGTAAACGTCATTGGAATCTCGAGATTTCATCAATAAGCGAGAGAGATATCGAATTTGAAGCGGCATAGGGTCATTCCGCACAAAAACGGCGATTGGAGATAAAATACTCAACCAAAATTGATGTATAATATATGGTTGGTTTTGTTTTTCAATTATCTTTCTGTTGGTACAATTCTCATGGGCTATGGTGGCTTGTACGTCGAGCGGTTTATGTTAGAAGTTGTTATGGCGGCGGCTCGACGAGATTCGGGTACAAAAACTCAAAATACGAGTTTAATATTGAACCGTAGGGGCTGTAAATTTGGGTACGAGTTGGGATTTATTATTATTATATAATATTTTGTAAAAATTTTGGTGAAAAACGATCGAAAAAATATCTCAAACGAAGATCGTTCACGATAGCCGCACCAAGGGTACGACCGGGTTGGGCCGGGCGTCGAGTTGAGCCGACCGACGCTGGAACAAATTTAAGCCATGACCGACTTGTTTCGGTCGAGTTCGGTTTGACTCGAGTTGTTTTGATAAAATCGGTATTTGTTAAAAAAAGATTTGAGACTCATTTATTTACTTGGATTAATCAAAATAAATCGGGGAAGTTTTGATTAAGTTGGTCAAGAATCGGACATCAATTGTAAAAGTTATTAATTAATTGGATTTTCATATTTAAATTACAAGAAATAATTTAATAACTTAATGCGGGAGTTGTGGCTAGATAATTGTGGGAGCAGACGTTTTTATAACCAGAATCGTATATAATTAAATGTTGGGTTTAATACTTTGTAATTTTTTATGGATGTGAAAAATTCCATTGGGGAGGGGAATATATGGCGACGAGGTATGCTTGGAGTTGACCCATTTGACTTTCATGTTGATTTTTTGGGGAAAAGTCAATACTCTAATTATTGAAATATAATTACATGTTATAGGATATTACTCAGGGACAAGGTTTAACTAGCGGATCTATTCATGTGAGTATTCATGAGACTTTAACTGGGATGCATGCTTATATACAAATTATTTGAGTATTACGATATTTTTTTATGTACATGTTTATGGGTTTACTACATGTATATGAATTAATATTGTGGGTTGCATGCTATTTGTTTATGTGTTTTTAAACATTATTAGCATGTTATAAAAGAATTAATATTTTGTCGGGTATGGGAGAGGGTCAAAAGTCATAAGGGATGGGTGACCGGACAAGGGATAGCCGTGTAACCCGGGGAAGTGCCGATGATGGTAAAACCTTAACCCAAAGAAAAATTAAGTGATCTCATTATTATTTCAAAAGGGTTTGAAACAAATGTGCATATTATTGTATTCGGGGGTATTGTTTGTTTTATGCATGATGAGATATGTATGATTGTGCACAAAAACCATGAACTCACTGAGCTTTATAAAGCTGACTATTAGTATGCATCTCAGAAGCTAGAAGTTCAAGAACAGACAAGGCAAAGGTTCTACATAGGAAATAGAACTATTATTCAAGTTATGATATATAAAATCTTTAGTATTTTAATTGGATTTACATGTAACATAACCTAGAATATGGCACATATAGAAAGTCAATTTCTGCTCAGCCGTTGACATCTCCCTAAAAGTTGAAAGAACAAAATGCACAACCAACTATTAGAAGCAAACTAGGCTACCACCATCAATGACAGCCTAATCAAGGGATGT
This sequence comes from Cynara cardunculus var. scolymus, assembly GCF_001531365.2. Lineage (NCBI taxonomy): Eukaryota > Viridiplantae > Streptophyta > Magnoliopsida > Asterales > Asteraceae > Cynara > Cynara cardunculus. The sequence goes on from NC_037528.1 coordinate 49,668,813, forward strand.
TATAAGTAAGTTTGAGCAACGGTCATTGAGGTTTTTGACTTTCTATATGTGAGCACTTCCCCAACAACAGGGGGAATATCTTAACATTCCAGAAGAACTGAAAGATATAGGAGTTCATCTTAGTCGAGAACAATGCTATATTTCTTAACCAAACCTAACCTAACGAACAAAGGTACATTCCACCCGAGGTAGGGTCATAGAATAATGCTATATTTCTTAAGCTTGCTTTATTCCAAGAATATAAACAGACTACAAAAGATTAACAGTGAGAAGAGAAAATACACATGTTAGTATAAATATATCAGTTTGATCTCTTACATCTTGAAAAGGACACTTGGCTATAGAGCTCCATGTTGTATAATCCACTTGTCAAGAGCCATATACGTAACACATCTTCATACTCTAATGTGTTGTTACCTATCCGAGGAGTCTTGCACTTTGGCAGCACGTAGTAGGGTTGAGAGTAATCATAGGTTCCGATTGGTTACTGAGTTGATAGATTGTATCTTGCTAGCTTCAGCAACTAGGCTCGGGTATTCATGGTTGGGTAACACGAGATCATGCCTTATAGTCCCACCAAATCTAGCTAAGGAAGCCAAGACTCTTTGTAAATGTTTCTCCATTGGGAAAAGGATTATATACTAGTGAACAGATCTAGACACGAGCTTGGCTGGTGGACATGGGAATAGCCCGAGCTTGGGTAATGGGCATGGCCCCACGCACGTGTCTCTCTACTAGATTCTCCCTTTTATCTACTCCCTTAATTTATCCATTGTATAACTTGTGCCTGAAGTACATGTACTTTATTGTGCACACCCACTCATACGATCAACTTCATAACTACGAACCTATTCATCACCCCTCTAGGTCATACATTCAAAAGCTTGTTGAGCAACATTAATAATCATGACAAGTCAGTTTCATAACAACATATTTTAATTGTTCATTTCCTTTTGTTGTTATTCTGCTGACTTATTTTCCTTTTCCTATCTGAAATGTTCTCATTTTAAGCTGAAGAGCCAAAAGATAGGTCGAATACAAGGTTTTTACCATCGTATCAAATTGTGGAAGTTTGGTTAAATTTGAGGTTTTTGACTTGTCAGTTCAACAATGTGGTTAATAGATTAAAGAGAGAATAAAAGGTCATGCTAAAATCAATTATTTGCTCTAGGTTATTGGATTCAAAATCTACGCTTATTGGGAATAAATTGTTAACGGCTTAAAAATATGATATATCAACCTGGGAGTGAATTTGTATACGAGTATGAGAGTATCTAATCAAAACAACAAGTTTCATAGAAGCAGGGTGATGTATGACTGCTATGTATGTTACTTCGGAAGTCCATTATTGAAAGTAATAATGTCGTAGTACTAATTCTAACCAACTTGGTGCAGAATACCAAAGTGAAAAGATAATTAGACCAAACTTTGATACCCTTCGACTACCAAATGGAAGTGCCTTCTTCCAAGCCATTCTCTCTTAGATTCATTAAATTCATTATCAGAAGAACCTGACACATCTCTTTGCTTCTCACTAAGCAATGCAGATGTGGCCTATTAAAAAATAAAGAGATCAATAAGCTAAAAAGACTACACATATAATAACACCATGCAATTCAATAAAGAAAACGCATACCTCCTCTTAAATATAGCTAATTTTGGTTTACCTTTCTATATAATAGTATTAGTATTTCCATTTTTAGCTTTCTTAAACTTATATATATATATATATATATATATTGCAATATCCTTTAGAAAGAAAATACATAACAATTACCATATTTGCGTGATAACATGGTATCACAGCTGATAGAATGCTACATGTCGCCGGAACCCTAGCCGCCATCGTCGAAATTCGCCTAAACCCTAGCCTTTGTCGTTGCCTGAAACAACCATAGCCATCACCTGAAACAGCTGTTGGCCTCCTTGTCCAGATCTACGGCTGTTGGTACCATCTTCAGACCTATCGCCGCCCCCTTCCACTGTCGCCCTCTGCCACCGTCGTCAGCGCTGTCGACCTGAAGGCTGACACCAGGTATTTGAGAAATTTCTCATTTGGTTGAAGACATAAGACTTGGCTGTTGTAGTGTGGCTGTTGGTGAAGAAGGAAGACCCCCTTTGGTTCTTTTCTTTTTCCCTTTCTCGTTTGTTTTTCCAGAACTTGAGCAAGCCAATGAGAAGGGTTCCAACCCTTTTTATACACCTAAGAAAACTAGCATTGAGAGGGAACTAATTCCAGCATTTATTTTTGTATATAACAAGCTCATTAATGATACCTACAGACAAAACTCAGGTGCGACCTCTAATTACTTCTATATTCTGGGTATAATCAAATTTTCTGCCTTGTTAAAGACTTCGGTTAAACTTAACTCTACAAATTGGGCTCAAGGAGTGTGTTTGTCCAAACTAGTCTCCAAAGTTTGGACAAAGATGATTATTTAAGCAACGACCCTCCGAACCCTAAAACTCGGGAATGGAAACTGAATGATAGTGGTATCTGAATGGCTCTATGGAATGCAATGGAACCACAAGTCCTAAGTATTGCTCAAAATTATCCTACCACAAAGAAGATGTGGATCCACTTGGAGTCTTCCTTCTCAGCCAAAGAATCTTTGTCTCATACTTATTCTGTGTTTGGTTCTTATTTCATATGCGAGCAAGGTGACTCCGATCTCACTGAGTACTATACTAGACTATCAAAGCTATCAGAAAAGCTCCAAGTTCTTTTCTCTCTCACTCCTGATGTTAAAGTTCAGGAGGAGCGGTTAGCAAAAATGGATGTGATGACGTTCATTTCGGGATTGTCTGCCAAATATTCTAGTGCTCGTCCTCTAATACTGAGTCACTCTGCATCTCAGTCATTAGCATCAATGTATCATCTTTGCCAGGAAATATACTAAGGTCATACTCCATCATAGCCATTTGGACTGATATATCCGCTTTTGCCTCTTCAAGTACCAGAACTATTAGAAATAAAGGGCATAAGAAGAAGATCCAGTGTTTTTATTGTAAGAAGTTTGGGCACACCAAGTATAACTGCCCAAATCGTCCTACTTCTGGTCCCAAATCTCAACGACCACCTTGTCCTTTTCGAGCCCAGATAGCATATGCAGATAATACCACCCCCACTAGCACTTTACATGATGAAGATGTCTCTCGATTCCAGCATGGTCCTTCTAGCCAGGTTTCACCTACTCCTCATGCTAGTACAACACATTCAGGTATACCTTCTGCCTATTTTTCAGCATGCTCACCATCATGAATTATTGATTCAGGAGCCACAGATCATATGACTGGGAACAAAGACCTTATACCTAATCTCATTACTGATATACCCCAGACTCCAGTTTGACTTACTAATGGATCCTCATGCCAAATTATGGGCATATGATCCACTAGCAACTTGTCAAACCTAAACCTATCATCTGTTCTTTATGTTTCTACCTTTCCAGATACTCTAATGTCTGTTAGCCAAATTACAAAAAAGCATAATTATTTAGTAACCTTTTTCCCAACACATTGTGTCTTTTAGGAATTGGGGACGAACCGGCTGATTGGCACTGGTTTTGAATCTCAGGGTATCTATCATTTGTCAGGGTTGCGATCTGCAACAGCACATCTTTGTGACTCTAGTATCAGGGAGGTTCACTATCGGCTAGGCCACCCCTCTTTGTATGTTATGAAACAATTGCGACCAAATTTGGCATATGTTAAAGAGTTAGTCTGTGAGTCATGTCAGTTGGGTAAACATACCCGTTGTCCCTATCCCTCTAGAGAGTCGAGTAGTGTTACCTCTTTATTTCATTTAGTTCACTCGGATGTATGGAGACCTTGTCCCATAACTTCTATTAATGGATTTAATGTTTTGTTATGTTTGTTGATGACTTTTCTCGTGCGACATGGGTTTACTTACTAAAGTCATGTAATGAAATATTTTCGGTCTTTTGTGAATTTTATGCTTATGTCAAAACCCAATTTGATGTGTCCATTAAAACTCTGAGGTCTAATAATGCAAAGGAATATTTTTATTTTTATTTTACAAGTTATTTGTCTGAGCATGGTATTATACATCAATCATCGTGTGCTTAAACACCCCAACATAATGGCATTGCTGAAAGTAAGAACCGCCATTTGTTGGATGTAGCTCGTACTATGATGATTCATTATAATGTTCCACAAAGTTTTTTGGGCGATGCAGTTCTTACAACTAATTATCTAATTAACCGTATGCCCTCTTTTGTCCTTAAAGGAAAGGTACCTTTCTCTATCCTATTTCCAAAATGCACTTCTTTCCCTCTAGCTCCTAGAATCTTCGGTTGTGTTTGTTATGTTCATGATCATCGTCTGAGACATAACAAACTTGTTGCATGTGCTATCAAGTGTGTGTTCCTTGGGTATTCTCGTGTTCAAAAAGGCTATCATTGTTATAGTCCTACCTTGCATAGGTATTTTACCTTTGCAGATGTCACATTTAATGAATCGAGTCCCTTCTATGGTAAACCTATCACCAGGGCTTTTGAGTCAACAAATCTTGTTTCTAATCCTTCTGATTCTTTTGATCCTAGTGTCTTACAACCTTCAGTAGTGACACCAAATCTTGTTATTCCAACAGTTTAGACAAATACTCGTTTCACAAATGTGTATGTTCGACAACACCAACGACAAGTGTTTAAGACCCACGAGTGCCTACCTGTGCATGATGTTTTTGGTACGTCTCATGTTCCACCATCTGATACACACTTATCATCGGCCACTGATATTGACCCCTTAGTCAATGATACACCCTACCACTATATATTGAGCCTTATGATTTGTCTAGTGCTTATCTCCCTAGTATTCCCATTACCTTTCAAAAAGACATACAGACTCGCATTTGATATCCCGTTCATGATTACCTTGCCTACTCTCATCTTTCTTCAGAGTCAAGTGCCTACACCACAACCATTGATAGCCACATTGTTCCCAGAAATGGGACTGAGTCCCTTAATCACCCAGGATGGTTTAAGGCAATGCATGAAGAAATGGAAGCCTTACAGAAGAATCATACTTGGGACTCGGAACAACTTTCTTGTGGAAAGCGTAAGGTGGGTTATAAGTGGGTTTTCACAGTGAAAGTTAATCCTGATGGTTCACTGCATCGTTTGAAAGACCGAGCAAAGGGTTATTCTCAAGTCCATAGAGTTGATTATGATTAGACATTTTCCCCGGTAGCTAAAATGACGTCAGTTCACATTTGTATCGTTCTCGCTACGATCAATCATTTGCCACTTCATCAGTTGGATGTCAAGAATGCATTTCTTAATAGCATTCTTGAGGAGGAGGTGTACATGGAACAACTACCTGTCTTTGTTATTGAGGAGAAGGTTACAAAAGTATGTTGATTGCAACATTCATTGTATGGTCTTAAATAATCTTCTAGAGCATGGTTTGGACGATTTTCAGATGTTCTCCAGGAATTTGGTACGACCTGCAATTCCCAGGATTATTCTATGTTTTTCAGACACCATGAAGATCGACTAATCATACTAGTAGTCTATGCAGATGACATTGTCATTACTGGAGATGATAGCACCAGAATTTCAGAACTAAAAGAATTTCTACAAACTCAATTTCAAGTTACTGATCTTGGGCGGCTTCGTTACTTCCTTGGGATAGAAGTATCTCGATCTTCACAAAGGATTCTTCTGTCTCAACGGAAATATGTTGTTGATATGCTTACTAAATGTGGTCTATTGGGATGTAAACCAGTGGACAGTCCGATGCTCGCTACAGGGAAGCTTCTTCTGGATGATGGAAGTCCTATGAAGGATCAAGAGAGTTACAGGAGATTGGTTGGAAATGTGAACTATTTGACAGTTATTCGACCAGATATTTCATTCCCGGTTAGTGTCTTGAGCCAGTTCATGTCTAATCCTTATACGGGTCATTGGAATGCAGCACTTCGCGTTTTGAGGTATCTCAAGGTCACACTAGGCTTAGGGATACTCTATTCAGATCAGGGCCATTGTCGAGTGGGTGCTTTTACCGATCAACTATAGGGTATCGTGTATTAGTAGGAGGAAATCTAGTTTCTTAGAAAAGCAAAAAACTACATGTTGTCTCCCGATCAAGTGCCGAATCAAAATACAGAGCCATGGCAGGTGTGTAATGTGAAATGACGTGGGTAAGGAGACTCCTAAGAGAGCTTGGAGTAATGACAAAGGATTTGATGAAATTGTATTGTGATAACCAATCAGTCATTCACATAGCCAAGAATCAAGTATTCCATGAGAGGACCAAACACATTGAAGTTGATTGTCATCTCATTAGAGACCGTGTTGCGAGAACACGGACAGACCCTCCATCCATCCAACCGGTACACATCAAGACTGAACACCAGCTTGCAGACATTCTCATGAAGCCATTGCAGAAAAATCAAATAGACTTTATTTGTAACGAGTTGGGAATGATTAACATTTTTGCTCCAACTTGAGGAGGAGTGTTAATATAGCTAAGTTTGGTTCACCTTTCTATAGAGTAGTATTAGTATTTGCCTTTCTAGGTTTCTTGATCTTATATATATATATTGGAATCTCCTTTAGAAAGAAAATACACAACAATTACCAGATTTGAGTACTAACACCTCCCAAGTAATGACATGATCTATAACAAACATAAATAGCTCAGTGGATGCCCAGGCATATGATTGCTGAACAGTCTGCCAAAAGATGGAAGTTAGCATTCATGCTACTATGTGTAAATAAGATGAATACACAAAGTGTAACCTTTGGAGTTCCTTGTAGCTCAATAGTGTTAGCTTTCATATCAACAATCCCAGTATCTAATTGTCCTTCAAGGCATGCAAGTTGAAGGAGATGATCAAGGATGCTAACGAACAACTCAAAGAGCCTGCAACTAATTACTAGTGCTACTAAACACCACAAGACAAGGCAGAAAAACCAGAGAGTAGATATTAAAATACATAACCTGTTTTGGATCTCAGGTGACAAACCTAAAAGCCGATTTAGAAAACACCCCACATCGTTCATATCTGAATCAACTATGCGGCTAGAGAACATTCCAGAATCTTTGCCTTTACCTATAGCAAATAATGCAACAAGAAACTGACTGGAATAACACTACAAAAATATGGGTAAATATACTAATGAGAAAGGTGCATTCAAAACAAATACATTAAGAACTATAAGATGAACTAATTAAAATACCAACAACTGCATCTCTAACTACGCCAACAGAAACAAGAGCATCTTTGCCCTTCTCAATAAAATCTCGGATTATAGCAGGATTTTCAGATGAACAGTTTGGTAGCACAACTGGAAGAGAATCCTAAGACACAAGATTATGGTTGCTCTAAAGGGGAATAGAAAAAAAGGATATAAACTTGTTCCACAATGCCCTGTACATCATCAGCAAGGCCTTTTTCTCACAAGAACTATCGTAATTATAGGCGCTAAGAGATGGTCTAGCCCTGAAATATCGAAAACATAATAAGGAACAATTACTAATCTACAGGTGCTTCTTTATGGTGCAGGCCACCAAACAGAAATAAAAAGCCTCAACTGTAGTTGCACATAGAAACCTTAACTCATCGTCAATCCCCCTGTGTTAAGGCTCCGAGAGACTCTAGTCTCTTCGCAACAATTAAAGCAAACCGGTGTTCACCACCAAGATTTGTGAACAGCAACCTATACAGTATTATAGATAGCTTTATATGTTCCCACATGAGTTTAAGAAAGTAAAAAAAAAGGAAACATAGTTTCTAGTCATTTATAGCTTTTTGCAATTATATGGTGTTGGGAGAAAGAAACAAGGGCTTGAATTCTATTAAAAAAACACTTTGAATCATAATATCCACTAATACATGACTTAATGATGAACAAATATCTAGCCATCCACATGCTGGACAATAATCATTTAATTTATCATGTGGTGAAAACTACATAAAGTCCCTAGGATGTAAGTTCATAGGAGACTTTTGCAATGTACCAGTCTATATTAGCATCCTTGCTAGTTACAAGAACCATACAAATCAAAATTTCGTATAAGCATAGCATGATACCGACAAAGTAGTAGTACAAAACAATATCTACCTGTACTTGTGCAGAAGTTTGATTTGAACGACGAGTCCTCCCAAATTGCTGAATTGCATGATCAGCATCCAAGGTAGTTCTAAAGTTACATGGACCCTTCTTTTCTGGTGCAAAACACTAAACAATTCTAGAAGTTTGATCAGCATCCAAGGTAGTGCAAAACACTAATATCTACCTGTACTTGTGCAGTTGAAGTTTGATATTAATATAACCACTCTATGTTGAAGCTCAAAATTCTAGAAGAGTTGGTGATTCCATGTGTTAATGAAGAAAAGGTTTAGCATGTTCACTAGTGCAAGCCAACTAGCAAATGTTTCTTTTTTCGGTTTGTTGGAAAAATTCAGTTCTCTCTGCATATTGATGCACTTCTTTATGGCTCTTAAAACGTGAGTAGGGACTCGGGGTGACACATGAGGCGGTATTAGGTATTAATAGTAATTGTTGGGCCCTCTGCTTGTAGGCGATATATCACGAAGGTAAATTAGCCAAAAAATTTGATCTAATCAACTATGTCTTCTAGTATGTTTGTAAGGAGAACTCATTTTCATAACCTAAGCAATCCTGTAAGAAATCTTAATATTTCATGTTGTGAACTGTGTTTTGATGCCCTAAAATTATATCTGATATGTAAAAATGCATCTCACAGAAGTCTGGTGACTGCAAGATTGTACGTCCTCCTATTCGATGGGGATGCTTTTCTGATGCAAATGTTACACTATCATGCAAAGAATCCGAATTGTAGGAAACTAAAGTTTGTGCACTACCACATTATCCCTGCAAGCCATATGTTGCCCTAGCTCCTATAAGGGTCAATGCTCCATTGAGCATGCATTCCTGCAACTCCCATAGGACTACATCTTATAAGTGATCTAAAAGCATGAATAAACCACAAATAGCTCCATAAAACCTTATACGAGTGGACCGTACTAACCATCCCTTGCAGTTAGAATACTCATGAGTAGTTAGGACAATAAGCCCACATGGTGCTAACAAATCACAACAATGTTCTTTTTCTTTTTATTTACAACTAGTTTTTGAAATTGTGCTTTATTTTTTTTAATTATTGAAGTTAGCTAAATGAATCGATAATTATATTTAAACTAATAAGAATCAATATTACCTTTGATATATGAATCCACCTTATCATTATTGGTTGTTTATAATATGTATATATATGTGTGTGTGTGTCTATAATTAATAAGTTTTATATATCAATCTTTTATCATATCAAACTTTGTATTTGGTCCAAAATCATAAAAAAAAATATGTGAAAAAATTGATTATAACCATGAGGTGTATTATAAGAATTGTTTTATCATAATACATATCAATTTATTTCTTACATATATTCTCATAAAATATTTATATTCACTATGCAAACATTGTGTTGTTACCTACTTTAATATAATTATTGAATATTTTTTTGCAATTTGCTTATGTTAATTCATGATATACTCATGTAATCTTTCATAGGCCAAAAACATTTTTGAAACCCATTTTTTTCTACATGCGATTGCACAAAGAAAGACAATAATAGCTAGTATTGTGACCATTCCAGATACATAAGAGTTTGATTGATTTGCTAATTTTTTCATTTGACTTGTTCAAATTTTTTAGATTTGTTTTAGACAGTTCATAATTTGTTTTCTCTGTAAAAAGATTCCTGAAAATGAGGTTTTTAATAATATTATGTAAAATAAAATATATGTATTATATTGATTATAGTGTTAATTATATAGAGTTTGATATTAGATTAAATAAAAAATTGATTTATATATATATATATATATATATATATAATTTGCTGTGATAACCAGATCCTGGTTATTACCCAAGGTAAACTTATACGTGAATATTTGACTAAATAATTTTGTGATAACATGATAATTTGTTATGTACGGGTATGTGCATTATGCATTATTAT
>NC_037528.1:49678926-49683232 GCF_001531365.2 Cynara cardunculus var. scolymus
AAAAATAATTGAAACTTGTATGATTAATCATTTAATAAATATATTATTTTCTAAATAATATATATATATATATATATATATATATATATACACACACATGTAAAGAAGAAAGCAAGTGATGGAGAGAGTGAAAAAAGTTTTACGTGAAAAAAGAATTTGTTGAATAATAATGGTTTGTAAAATGAAGAATACTTCAAATAATAGAGAAGAAGAAAAAGAGATTTATTAATTGACACATCATAGAAGAGCACATGAAAGGATTTGGAGGTTTCACCTCCAAAAATGAAGATGAAAAAGTTGTAGGTTAAACTTTTAAAAATTACCAAAACAACCTTATCTTAATAAATTTCATGTTTTAAATATAGGGACAGGAAAGTTTTTTACATATATCAAATATTTTAAAAAATCAAAAATCAAAGAGAAAAGAAAGATAGGTTTCTAATGTTTAAAGGATGACACCTTATTATGTTTGGTTTCTCCTTTAAGAATTAAAAATATTAGAAAATAATTTTCAAGCGTAATGCTAAAGAAAGAAAAAATCGGAATAGACCGATCAACATTGATGTGTTAACAAACATATGAAAGCTTACCGATCTGAAAAAAATCATAAACCATCTTTCTTGATACACTCTTCTAGCATCAATGGAAAAATATTATAGCAATAAGTTTATCAAGTTAATGGATAAACAAACAAAAAAAAATACTTATTTTTATGTTCTACATATGCTTAAAAAATGTTATCTTATTTCATCAATTATTCATACGTCACTTTATCCATACAAAAAAAGATTCATATGCTTGCATAATTCTAATTTTAGTGTGAATGTTTCCAATTAAAAGACAAAGTACTATACTTAAATCAACAAAAATCCATATCATACTTGTCTTCTTGAAACCAACAAAAATGCAAATCACTTCCACAAAAACTGAATAGAGGAATAATTGAGAGATTAAGAGAGATTGTTAAAACAATATTACCTTATTTCCTCAAGGATTCGTATAACACTTTATCCACACAAAAAATATTCATATGTCTACATAATTCTAACTTTAGTGTGAATGTCTCCGACTAAAAGACGAAATATTATACTTACATAAGCAAAAACCATCATGGTTTGTCTTCTTGAATGACGCCTCAAATCAACAAAAATACAAATTGCCTCCACAAAATTATAATTGAATAGAGAGAAAGAATTAAGAGATTAATAGATAGATTATCATAGAGATATATCATGAAGAATATGATGAATTATAATCGAAAAGAGAGAAATAATGACAATTAAAGATCAATTATTAGAGAGAACATGAGTATGTTGAAGTAATTAGTGAATATCAAAAATCAAAAATAAATATTAAGGTGAGAAAAGCTTGAGAAAATGAGAGAAAGAATAAAGCACTTTATAGCTTTGAGAAGAGTCCACATCATTACATGTGGTTTCTTCTTTAATATATATATATATATATATATATATATATATATATTGTAACATCTCTTTTTCTGGGTTATAACTTACTAGCGTTCGACATCAGGCATTGCGCGATGATAAAAATTTATGTAAAAACAATATGACATTTGGCTTTAATGAATATTTTAAATAAATGGACAAAGTTAGATAATCAAAATAACATTATAATTCAAAAAAAATTAACTACTCAAATCTTGTTATACAATTCAAACCTCCACCATCTTCCTTTTTTATTCATATATATTCAATTAAATTTTATTTTTATATCGATTTTTCCGTAAGATATGAATTGAATGCATACTTTAGCCAAATAACCATTTTAATTTTCAAATGTGTATCTTTTCCTTTCATATATTTGTAATCATTCTACAATCTCTTATGTGATCCATAACTGATGTAACATAAACAATACTACAATTCAAATATTATAATATATTTCATACATCTACTAATTTTCTTTTTCTATATAATGACCTTCAATCTATCATTCCCCCCCCCCCCCCCCATCAATATGAATAATGAATACAACACCACAATTGAATATTTTTAATACTTAAATCTCATAATACTACTTCATGCCCTACGAACTTCATTTTATGTATAGATGTATAGATATAGATCTTTACATAGAAGGATAACTCCAAAAAGTACACTATAAGCTATAGTTTTCACTATTGATATTTATCAAGATTATGTCATTTTGTATTTAATTAAATAATTTGTGTGTGCTGATATATATTCTTTTTGCAAAAGGTGGGTCGGTCAAAAATTCTTTTTTAGCCAATTTATTTTGTATGGTTAACATTTTTTTTTGGCTAAAAAGAGGTTAAAAAAATGAATCAACCCATGAGCTCGGAAGGTCGGACAAAATAAGCCAACAACATAAGTTTAGAGGATTGGTCAAGAGAAGTCAACCTCATGAGTTGCCACAAAAAAAAATCAACATCCCTTCTTATACCCATCATTCATTGTAAATTTTTCGTATCTCCATCAATGTGGGATATATAGTACTCAACCACAATTCAAGAAATGAAGAATACTCACTCATTAGAATGTCATCTCATCCCTTGTAAGTTTTACTTTAATTGGTTTTGTCATCTGATTGACTTTGATTTTAACCATGGTTTTTCATTACTATAATTTTCATTGTTTGGATATAAATGGTTTTGATTTCAACCATGCCTATACATTTGAAAGACGTCTTTCATACTTTTGTATACATGTAGAAAAATATTTCATAATTATAAGTTTTACCATTTGATTGGCTTTGATAGATTTCAACCATGGTTTTCATGGCTATATTTTTTTCGTTTGGTTGGAATTGGTTTTGATTCCAACCCACGACTATAGATTTCAAAGACATATTTCTTTTTTCAATCTACCATTTTCTACCAACATGGAATAATCAAAACACACTACATTTCAATATTTGAGAATACTCAAGTCTTGTAATGTCACCTTACAATACTTGGTTGATCTTTTAATAAGATATGTTTTATATAATAAACGTTGTTTTGCAAAAATAAGGCCATAAAAATAAAACAACTCATGAGTCAAACCTCATTAGTTGACACAATTATCATCTCATCTTTCATTCTTATACATGTCTCTTTATTATATTCTTTCAAATTCTCATCAAGTGAGATATCTAAAACTTAAAAACAGTTCACTATTTAGAAATACTTCATTCTCATAATGTCAGCTCAATATCTTTTTGTTCTTCATTTAATATCATTTCATTCTTCGTGTAATTTATTTTAATATACATGAAGATAAAGAGTTTTATTTTGTATGATTAATTTCTGTTTGCTAAAATGAGGTTGGCCAAAATGAGTAAACTCATGAATTTGGAGAGTTGGCCAAAATGAGCCAACAACGTGAGTTTAGAGAATTGATCAAAAAGAGACAACATCCTAAGTTGCCACAAAAGCATTTCAAATCTCTCTTTTAAATACTCACCATTCATTGTAAATATTTCATATTTCCATCAATGTGGAATACACAAACTCAACCACAGTTCAAGAAATGAAGAATGCTCACTTATTAGGATGTCACCTCATTCTTTGTGGGTTTTACTTTAATTATATATATATAAAGACATAGATAGAATATCACACTCTATCAATGTATCATTTTTCATCAATGTGAGATTTCCAATAGCCAACCAAAACGCAAGATTTTAAAATACATCACTTTCAAGATGTCATCTCAATATTTTAAAATCATCTTTTATATGAAATAAGCAAACTTAACCACATTTCAAGATTTAAGAAATATTCAAATCTCATATTGACGATTGCAAGTGAAAGGGATGACTCATTTGAGCAAAAAACATGACTTACAACAAAAAAATCACCTCCTTTTTTCATATATATATATATATAGGGGTCTAATCAAATGAGAACTGATCAGTTTGTGGTAACTGTGAGAACCAATCTCAACCACAAATCAGTAAATAAATTAGGAAATTTATAATTTTGGTAATTTTTAATTAAAATTTTAATGCAAAGGTATTTTAGGTATTTTCTTTCCTCTCTCCTATCTCCTATCTCCTATCTCCGTCCCCCGACCTCCGACCACCGTCCTCCGGTGATACCACAGTGGTATCACAATGCATCATATATGTGATTGGGTATCACACTGTGATCGTTTGTGCGATCGATCGGATATGTAACACGGTGGTATCACAATGCATCTTATATGTACTTGAGTATCACACTGTGGTATCACCGGAGAATGRTGGCCGGAGGCCGGAGGACGGTGGCCGGAAGACGGGGACGGAGAGAGGAAAGAAAATACCTAAAATGTCCTTACATTAAAATTTTAATTAAAAATTACCA
>NC_037528.1:49684147-49685365 GCF_001531365.2 Cynara cardunculus var. scolymus
TAACCATATGTATATAGTCGTATAGTTTGTCACTATAAAAATAAAATAAAATTTTAAAATTTCATATGCAAATTTTTAATTTTTATTTTATCTATATTTTCATAGAATATATCATTAATCCTTCTACAACTTTAAAAATTCATAAAATAATCCATACAAAGGGAAGTGGAATTTGTATTTTCATTCACAAGTAACCATTTCAACATTCTCTTTTTATGATTTCGAACTTGTTAATGGCTTGTCGATCTACCAACTCAAGAACCTCATAGGCATAGTTGTTCAGACCGTCAACTTTTGTGAAGTTTGATATTTTGGCGAACAATGAACAAATGAGACATAGTTCATACTTCGACCAAAAAAATTATGCACATCCATACATTAATCAATTTCCAAGTATTTTTGATCTTTACATCGTGCAGTTACGTAACGTAGTTCATGCAAGTTAATATTTTTTATTTCAATGTATTAATCAATTTTTAAATAATTTTAATTTTTACATCACACAGGTACAAGATGTAACAGGCGATAGAAACTGTGGATTTCGAGCGACAGCTGTTTGTCTCGGTCGCCACGAAGATAAATGGCCATCTATTCGATATGATTTAACGGAGAAGTTAAACATGTACAAAACAAAATATCTCGAGGTGTGTGGCATTGAACTACAGTATCAGCTTTATAACCCCTTGAACTTCTTTGAGCTGGATTCATTTGCACCAAATAAACATTGGATGGATGTTTTTAAAACGGGCTTGTTGATTGCTTCAAGATGCAATGTGATACTACATTCTTTAACAACTATAGGTAGTTTGACACTATTCCCACTTTGATCTAGTCCTCCGCCGTGGTATGAACATGTTGATTTTACAATTGGGTACATTAACGATAATCATTATGTCAAAATAATTTTGGCAAAAGGGCACCCGATGTCTTCTATCGTGCCAAATTGGTTTCGTTTCACATATAATTACGCAACCACATGGGCTACTCCGTACATGACCCAAGTAAATAAGTACGAGCAACTGTTATCTATTAATCGTACTACGAAATTTATTTCACTTGATTGAGTTATAATATTTTCAGACTTTGTCTACTTTATTTGTTGATTTATCAATTAACTTATTTTGATAATCTTTTTTGTATTAAATTATTTTATCTTTGTAGCTTTAAATATTTATTTAAAAAATACATATATAAATTATTAATTAATTAAAACGTTAA
>NC_037528.1:49687245-49697245 GCF_001531365.2 Cynara cardunculus var. scolymus
ATATCTAAAATGTGATGTTTATCCTGTATTTGATTGTGTTTATCTGCAGTTAGTTACACGAATTCAGATATGGGATGAAATCGGATAGGGATGAACGGGTTTAAGAGTTTTTAAGAGTTTAAGAGTTTTAAGAGTTTTAAGAGTTTTAGCCAAATGCTTTATAATATAGTATAGATATATATATATATATATATATATATATATATATATTTATTTATTTATTTTACTTTTTTTCATCCCACCAATATGGGATAAACAAATTTTAACCACATTTTAAGATTAAGGATTTGAGGATTCCTTAAATCTCATAATGTCATGTCATTCTAGTTGGTTTCTCCTTTAATATATATATATATATATATATATATATATATATATATAGGGTATATTTCTTTTACAACCTTGTGCATTTGTACAACCTTTGCAACCCAATTAATTGAGATATTTATAGAAATTATTGGAGTTCATTTATTATGATTTGAATATTTATGGAATATGAATAGAGTTTATTAATTATGATTAATATATATTCATTTATGAATTTCATTCTAATTAGAAGGGTACTCGGACAATACAATGATATATATATATATATATATATATATATCTCGATCTTAATGTTCCGTTTTATTCTGTCTATGTAGATGTTTTAATATGGTTTTTATATGGTTTTGACTTTTGAGAAATGGATGATGATTTTATTTTTGAATAAAATATAAACTTGAAGATTTCATAAAATTTTGAAAATAAATATATCAATATTAGTATCATATTAATTATTTAAATGTTTTTGTTTTTGTGTAATTTCTTTAATTCAATTTTTTATTATAATTTAATTTATATTTAATAACGAAAGTAATTTATTTTTGATTTAATAATTTTAAGGATAATAATTAATTAATATGTTAGGACTCAATGATTATCTTAATTATATTTTAGATTTTTTATATTTAAAATAAAATGTTTATTTTGTATTTGACTATGTTTATCTACAGTTAGTTACACGAATTCAAACATGAAGTTTTAATAAGTTGTCCTTATGCACAATTTATTTGTAATCTAGAATTTTAAGTAATATGCATTAATAAACAGTATTTCTTATATAAAAAATAGTTTTTAAGAATTTTGGTAAAATATTTTATAATATTGTATAGATGGTAGTAAACCACAACATGATCTATCTTATGGTGCCTTCTTGAGAAGAAAGGCTAACCTATCTCAACTTTTAAATCCTTCTCTTACTTTTTGAAATTTATGGTATACCAAGTCCTAAATAATAGTGGATTTCTGCCTATAATGGATCTGTGTCCTGAGTGACGATTGCTAGGCACATAACATAACTCGGTGTCCCAAGAATTCCATAGGCTCCAACAAAATGTTTCATGCATATCATGGAAGACTGTTAATGCATGAACATATAGCACATGAATTGTCACTTAAAAGTTTTGTCAATAGCCGGGATTATCCTACAATTGTCAATAATCCTACTAAATCATTGGACCTCTAGGTATTCAAGTCTAAAACCATCTCCATCAAATCCCTGGGCATCAAAACAGAAAACCCACAAATAAAGTTACCGAAAAGTTGATAGAAGCTCCAAATTCTAAAGACATTAAATTCCCACGTCATCACGAAGGAGTGCATAGAAAATAAAACCTTTTGTTACTTATATAGTAATCCCATATAATAACTACCAGATTAGAGGGCAATCCGCCTTTCATAGAAAAGGCAATAAGAAGGAAAAATAACACAAGTCGGTTTGAAACATAAACTCTTGTCCTGAGGTATCTTCTTGAAAATTCATCCATACATGGATTCATCTTTAACAGGTATTTCGTTCATCTTCCATTGTCAACTTCAGAGCCGCTTGGACTTATGACAGGTTGAATTCTCATGTAGGGATTTCTGGTTAACGTCTCCCCCTTCAAAGCGGCAATGTACCTGTCGTTTGTATCTTCCTTCCTCTGCAGTTCCCCAAGGTACTCTCCCAGCCTCTCTTTATTCACTTTTCCCATCATCTGATTCACACACACATGGACAAGTTTTGAGTGAGTAAACAGATAATAATAATAATAATAAATAGAGTCAAGTATGATACAACAGGAGTTCTCTTGATTTGCAAATACATTCTCCATTTAATGGAACAAAAAACTCAGGTGGACTGTTTCAGCTAGGCCTTTATCTTTCTTTGCTGATTTATTCTTCAATTTGAAAATCTGAAAATGATCACGTTGTTAGTGGAAGGGCTTTCTCTTCTTTGTAATGGCCTATATAAGCCAGTCTTTC
The DNA here is from genome assembly GCF_001531365.2 of Cynara cardunculus var. scolymus. Taxonomy (NCBI): domain Eukaryota; kingdom Viridiplantae; phylum Streptophyta; class Magnoliopsida; order Asterales; family Asteraceae; genus Cynara; species Cynara cardunculus. The sequence goes on from NC_037528.1 coordinate 49,689,532, forward strand.
TCATTCAATGAATTAAATCATTCAACAAATTGCTTGAGCTTTTGTTTAGCTTATGATACACTAACAAGATCGACTTTTGCTTTAGCTTGGTGCAAGGAAAAAGTTGTGTGACAATGCCTTTATGTTGTTCTATACTTCAATTGTTCATCTAAAAAGGAAACAAAGAGGAGGATAATTACACAAAACAAATGCTATCAACCAGTTTCATCTTTCATGTCCCCAAGTCATTACTATGATCAATAAATCAACATCTATCATAAAGTCAACTGTCAAGAAAAAAATGGTTTATCCCATATAAGACAAGACACCAGAGTAGAGTATTTTACCTGGCTTTTTTTTTCCCATGGATTTCCATCTCATTTCTACTTCCATGTGCACCAGTTATCTCTAGCAAGGCCATGAGAAGGGAATAGAGAAGCCTTTGTTTTCTTATATAGTTTAAAGCATATCCAATATTTATTTTCTCTAGTAATATACCTGATCCCTATAAAGTATCAAAGACAACAAAAAAATTGATTACTTGAAACTTGCATTGCCAACATATACAACAAAGATGAAACTCTTGTTTTGTTTCTTCTAAACAAACACATATTGCAGGAGAGCCTGGATAAACTGACCAAACTAAGCTCCAGAAGACTGCTTGTGCAACAAACTTTGGTAGCATACTCTTGAACAACAAAGATAGGTGGTTGATCCATATACATCTCCTAAGAACGTCATTAAGGGTGCGTTTGGTACGCAGAACAGGGTGGGCAGGACAAGACATGACAGGACAGAACACATTTGTCCCATGTTTCCCGTGTCCTTATGTGGAACAAAGTGGAACTAAGTAGAACACATGTGGTACATGCGGGTTCCCCCTTACCCCTCTGGAACTAAATGAAACAAGGTAACATTTGACCAATATACCCCTAAAAGATAAAAGAACTAATACGCTTTCAAACAACTTTTGATTCCTTCATCAGAGCTGCTCATCGATCTCCTGTTCTTGCCTCCTCCTGCGCATCGATCTTCTTCCTCAGGTAATGTCCAAATCAATTTCTAAAACTTCTCCTAATCAATTTCTAACTTCTCCATCGATCTCATGTCCTGTCATGTCTTACCAAACATTGAACATCAGTCCTGTTGTCCAATCTGCGTACCAAACGCACCCTAAATAAGGAATTCTTGATATATGACTCGTGGAGAGACCAATTATAAGTAGCTGCAATGAGACCAATTATAAGTAGCTGCAATGCTATACAAATGAGAATGAGACCATTTCAAGACTCGCAGCTTCAGAGTAACCTTCGGCGACAACCTTTGGCATCAACAAAAATATTCCAGATATCACACAACCCCATAAGTTTGTCTCCAACCCATATGAAAAAGGTTGTGATCAGTTCATAATCTCCTTTAAAAGTAAAAATTTTGTAACTGTTTGGCCTATGATCATATAAAGTACTTGAGAGGGAGCAACAAGATGGGCAAGAGCAGCCATGATTTGACGTGTTCAATTTCATTTTCGCTGGAAATAACATAATTTTCACTGTCCATATTAAGCTCATATTTCTTAAGGACCAGATAATAGGCTAGGACTAAAAGGCCCAAATAATGAATGAAGCAAATATCCCACAAAGTTGATTCCTGCCTCTTGTATGAATGCCTCATTACCTCAAGGCCCCAATTATGCACCTCGTGCCTAGGCATGGCTTCCACAACATGGCCTTCACCTTTCATAACATTGCCTTCACCATCTAGAAAGTAATCCTCAAATGATTTGTACTTGGTTTTTTGATGCACTTCAAGTTTGTTTCTTTGAGTCCCCACTCTATCACCCTTTTTTAAGGCCCTACGTGACTGATGAGTCATCTTTTACTGTTTCAAAGTAATTGTTATGAGTAGTCTTGGAATAAGTAATCTACTCCTAAGAAAAAGGAGGCATAGGAATAGGTGCTTAGTTGAGCTAGCTGGTATGCTGTTTTAATTTTTATTTTTCTCATGTACAGCTCTATCTATAAATAGAGCAGGTTATCTTTTCTTGAATAAAGTATCGAATCAAGTTTGATCAAGTTAAATACCATGTTAAAGTGTGAGTTTGAAGAACCAATTTAAACAATTGGTATCAGAGCCATCATCACAAGAGTCTGTGTTTGTGAGAAAAGTATGCAAGAGAAGGAGATAGAGGCTGATGGGAGACAATGGTAATAGCGCTAAGGGTTTTGTGGTACCGCCTATACCAAAATTCGAAGGGCATTACAATCATTGGGCTAGACTAATGGAGAATTTCATTTGGTCTAAAAGAATATTGGGATCTCATTGAGAAGGAAATCAGTAAACCTGCAGGAGCTACCCCAACGAATGCCAAACAGGATGTGATAGACGATGAAACATTGAAGGACTTGAAGCTCAAGAATTTCTTATATCAATCTATTGATGTGGATATTCTTGATACAATCCTCAACACTGACGCTAGCAAGCAAATTTGGGACAGTATGAGGCAGAAATTCCAAGACTCAACAAAGGTAAAGAGAGCTCAATTGCAAGCATTATGAAAGGAATTTGAGATGTTGCACATGAAGGAAGGGGAGACTGTCAACGGCTATTTCGCTAGAACCCTTGCAATAGCCAAGATCTACGATCGAATGTTACAAATGCCACAACCTGGGTCATTTTGCTTCAGAATGCCCTAGTTGGGAAAGAAGTGCTAACTACGCTGAGTTAGATGAGAAAGAGGAGCTACTTCTCATGGCATTTATTGAAAAGGAAGAGGCACAAAGGGAAGATGTTTGGTTCTTAGACTCAAGGTTGTTCGAACCATATGACAGGAGATAAAAAGTGGTTTGCAACCTTTGATGGTGAATTTTCGCACTCGGGAATGGCAAAAGGATGCAGGTACGTGGAGCTTATTATAGAAGGAAGAACCCATGTGATAAGCGATGTATATATGTACCCAAATTGACTACAAAACCTTCTCAGTTTAGGCCAATTTCAAGAGAAGAGGTTATCAATTCTGATTAAGGATGTGTCATGTAAGATATTTCATGATGACTGGGAATTGATTATGAGTACGTATATGACTTCAAACAGACTGTTTGTTTTATTAGTTGAGGTACCTACTTCATAATGCCTACAAACGACAAGTTTGATGCAAGGAACTTCAAGGCTTTGGCATCTAAGGTACGGTCACTTGAACCAAGAAAGTTTATATTGCTTATCCAAGAAGCAGCTGTGAACGGGCTGCCTCCCATACAGAAAGTGAGAGAAGTATGTGAAGCCTGCGCTAAAGGAAAACAACATCGAGTTTCAATTCCGAAAGTTGCCAGTTGGAGAGCAACTGGACCTCTTCAACTAGTCCACACCGATTTATGTGGTCCGATCACACCTAAATCAGTAGGAGAGAAAAGGTATGTACTAACGCGTATTGATGATTTCAGCAGAAAAACATGGGTCTATTTCTTGTTTGAGAAAAGCGAAACGTTTGCTCACTTTAAAAAATTTAACGCTATGGTTGAGAATGAAGTCAAGTAAAACTAAGTTGCTTAAGGAGTGATCGAGGAGAAGAATTTAACACAAAGGAATTTGCTGAATTTTGCGCCATCAATGGTGTCAAAAGATAGATTACAGCATCGTATACACCGCAACAAAATGGTGTCGCAGAAAGGAAAACCGAACTATTATGGAGATGGTTCGATGTCYGCTAAGTGAGAAAAACATGCCAAAGATTTTTTGGGGTGAAGCAACTAAGTGGGCTGTACACATCCTAAATAGAAGCCCCACTTTGGTGGTAAAAGACCAAACACCACAAGAATGTTGGAGTAACAACAAGCCCAACGTTGACTACTTCAAAAATATTTGGGTGTATTGGCCATGTTCATATTCCCAAACAGGTGAGAATAAAGTTGAATGAAAAGAGCCACAAGTGCATATTTTTGGGCATTAGTGAAGAGTCCAAAGCCTATAAAATGTACGACCCAGTCTCTCGAAAAGTTGTGATTAGCAGAAACGTGATCTTTGACGAGCAACAAGGTTGGAATTGGGGAAGGACTTCAAACGAAGAAAAGGATGATGTCTTGGTAATAGTTGAAGAATAAGAAGAAGCAGCTAGCAAGGTAATTGAAACTAATAGTTCTAGTCCTGTATATCAGCAAGTTCCCTCAAACAATGCAACAAATGAAGATTGAAAGCCCTGGTGAAACTTCTTCCGTAGAAGTTCATGCTGAAACATCTCAAACTCAGGAAGAAAGAAGAAGAGTACCACCAAGATATTTGCAGGATTATGAAAGTGGGGAAAGACTTTCCGAGGAAGATGAAGAAGAGACACAACATTCAGTCATGTATACCTCCGACAGTGATCCAATAAGTTACACCGAAGCAGCAAAGGAAGAAAAATGGAGGGCTGCTATGAATACGGAAATAGAGGCCATTGAGAAAAACAAGACATAGGATTTGGTAACTTTACCAGCAGGTGCGATAGTCATAGGAGTTAAATGTGTCTACAAGACTAAGATTAACGAGAAAGGAGACATATATAAATGCAAAGCGAGGCTCGTTGCAAAAGGATATGCGCAAAGGTATAGCATCGATTATGAAGAGGTGTTTACGCCTGTTGCGAGATGGGATACCATAAGAATGCTCTTGGCATTGGCTGCACGTAAAGGTTGGATTGTCTACCAACTTGATGTAAAAAGTGTCTTTCTTCATGGCATTCTAAAAGAAACCGCGTACGTGGCGCAACCTGAAGGATATGTTCGAGCAGGAGAAGAGCATAAAGTCTATAAACTCAAGAAAGCTTTATATGGGTTGAAGCAGGCGCCAAGAGCATGGTATAGCAAGATTGAAGAGTACTTTGTTCGTGAGGGGTTTGTCAAATGCAGTCACGAACATACGTTGTTTACTAAAGGAAATGCATGTAGTAGCTACCTTATTGTGAGTCTTTATGTGGATGACTTAATTTTCACAGGAAATGATTCAGAATGGTGCGAAAGCTTTAAGAAGTCGATGAAGCAAGAATTCGAGATGACAGATCTTGGAAGGATGCATTACTTTTTGGGTGTTGAAGTTCCACAAACAAAAGATGGGATCTTCTTGTGCCAAAGTAAATATGCAGAGGATGTTCTAGATAGGTTTGGAATGGCAGATTGCAATCCAGTAAACAATCCTATTGTACCAGGATCCAGGCTCTCTAAGGAGGAAGGTGGAGAAGAAGTTGATGCGTCTCTCTATAAGCAATTGATCGGGAGTTTAATGTATCTTACTGCCACCAGACCCGACATTATGTTTTCTGTTTGTTTTTTAAGCAGATTTATGGCATGCCCAAGGGAAGCTCATTTCATGGCAGTCAAAAGGATTATATGTTACATTAAGGGTTCGGTCAACTTGGGATTATTTTACAAAAGAAGTGATCACAATAATACACTAGAGGGCTATACAGATAGCGACTTTGCCGGAGATTCTGATAGCAGTAGAAGTACGTCGGGGTATGTGTTCATGATGAGTGGAGCAGCAGTGGCTTGGAGTTCAAAAAACAACCTATAGTAACCCTATCTACTACAGAAGCAGAGTACGTAGCAGCGTCAACTTGTGCGTGCCAAAGCATCTGGATGAAAGAAATTCTTAAGGGGTTCAACCAGAATCAGTGCAATGGTGTAACAACCAAATGTCACAACAGTTCCTCAATAAAGCTCTCGAAGAATCCTATCTTTCATGGTAGAACGAAGCATATTAAGGTAAGGTTTCACTTCCTATGTGAGTTAGTCAAGAAACGAGAGATCAAGCTAATTCACTGGGGAACACAAGACCAGATAGCAGACATAAATGACAAAGCTGTTAAAACTTAACACGTTCTGGAAGTTATGTAACATGCTTGGAGTTCAACATCATCATGGAGCAAACTGAGTTGCCTATGCATTCTCAGTTTGGGGAAGGATATGATGAGTCATCTTTGACTGTTCCAAAGTAATCGTTATGAGTAGTCTTGGAATAAGTAATCTGCTCCTAAGAAAAAGGAGGCGTAGGAATAGGTGCTTAGTTGAGCTAGCTGGTATGCTGTTTTAATTTTTATTTTCTCTTGTACGGCTATATCTATAAATAAAGTAGGTTATCTTCTTGAATAAAGTATCGAATCAAGTTTGATCAAGTTAAATATTGTGTTAAAGTGTGAATTTGAATACATCCACAGCTTTTAAGTTTAACAAGGGATCACTCTCTTATTGCAGGTTGACCGTTTTATTGGATCCATGATGCATATAATAACCTTCCTTCAGTCCGTACTTGTTGGCTGTTGCCTTTCCTTTCATCTCCAATAACTGCTTCTCAAAGTCAATAAGGAGTCTAAGCAATTAATTCTTTTTAAATACCAAAGAATAATACAATATATAATAACTGACCGCAGCAGTTGATCTGGCCTGCTTAAATCCTCGAAAACTATGATTTTACATGTTTTTATGTTGTTTGCTCCAACAATACTCGGATAATCCAAGGTAATATAAGAATCTTGAACTGAAACAACCCACAGACAAGAATGATAATCACTATGTCCATTCCAATGAAGAATTATAGATTACTTAATAAACCACTTAGGACTTGGCCTAGTGGCCACCTCCTTCCGTAAATGCCTTGCCTTAGGCGTGCCCACCGGGTTCGATTCTAGGGAAGGACAGATTGTCTTTTCCGGTGCTTGCTTATGAGGTATGGCAAGTAGGGTTCACAAAATATGGACCACGGGGCCATGAGGTCCCGCCAATAAACCTTTTTATAGATTACTTGATATAGGGAGCATCTATCTATAAGGAAATAGCAAATCAAGTCAAAAGGGGAATGCTTGAGACAAAGAGAGTTGGTGTATGTACTAACAAGGGTATCGGGGCGAGCGTTGCGACGGAGTTGGGACTCCAGCTGCTCATTGCTTGAATTGGTGAACTGCATCACACAATAACCGATGGCACCGGGGACAACCGCGCATACAGTCGCAAAAGCAAAGAAAAATGGCTTCGAATCTCTCGTCTGCGTCACTAACCATCGCCATAGTGTAGACATATCCCCCTTTCGCCTTTTGGTGTTTCTTCGTCGGTGGCTCCTCTGATAATTTTACTGGTTTATGGGCCGGAATGTGAGGTTGTCGGACTTGGTTTATATCAGTTTTGCTTTTTTTTCATTTTACTATTCTTTTGCACCAAAGAAATTCAACCGTCCATTAAGGAAACCTAAACCCTAACGCTGTGAGTGGTTCATAAAATGTTTTTTTTTGTAATGAAATGAAATTTGTCAAAAAAATTGGGAAAATTACAATAAAAACCAATGGACTTTTTTGTTTGGAATGATTAAGTTCTTAGATTTTTTTTGGAACAAATAAGTCCTTGAACATTCCAAAACATGTTAAATAAGTCATTGGACAATTTTTTGGAACAAATAAGTCTTTGGAAATTCCAAAATATGTTAAATAAGTCATTGGACAATTTTTGAAACAAATAAGTCCTTGAACATTCCAAAATATGTTAAATAACTCATTGGACAATTTTTGAAACAAATAAGTCCTTGAACAATCCAAAACATGTTAAATAACTTCTTGAACTTTTATAAAACATGTTGGATACATTTTTATGACTTGTACAACTAGTTAAAGTGGTAAAATGGTGAAAAAAATCCGGAAAAAAACCCAATGAACATTTATATTTTGAACGATTAAGCCCCTAAATATTTTTTGAACCAAAAAGTATTTAGATCTATAAAATTA
>NC_037528.1:49700210-49701621 GCF_001531365.2 Cynara cardunculus var. scolymus
AAGAAGAAGAAGAAGAAGAAGAAGAAGAAGAAGAAGAAGAAGAAGAAGAAGAAGAAGAAGAAGAAGAAGAAGAAGAAGAAGAAGAAACCAGGTTCAAATGGGTAATTTTTCAAGTCTGGTAATAAAAAGGTAGGTTTGACCCGATTAAAATTTGGTGTTGTGGAAATATGCATTGTACATTGTGTATAAAAATTTGTAATTAAGAGATTTTTGAAATTGTTGCATAAAATGGTAGTACCTTATGCTTCAAGAGTTGTAATTAAGACATTGACCTAAATGCTTATTAATGTAGTATAGACTATAAGTGTTCTGTGCAAATGCTACAGGGTTATGAAGTCTATACTTTATTTTGTTTTTTTATCTTTCTCGATTTTGTTTTTTGTCTTTCTCGATTTCATTTTACAAAGAAATCTAGAGATGAATTGGTTATTATTATCTTAGGGGTTGTTCAGTAACAACTTAATGAGTTGTATAACATATATGACTAATTCACACAACCATATTTATATGTTCGATAAGAGCTTAATCGCTCAGACAAGAGCTGAATTGGCCAACCACAAAATCATTGTCCTATCTACTCAGCGAATTAATTGTATTTACTTTCCCCATCTACCCCTCTCCCTAACTAATAGCACTAACCATTAATCAAAGAACCCTAGTTGCTCTAGTTGATTGCTTCTACTCCTCAGGACTGCTTCTACTCCTCCATCGTGTTCTTCATCGATCTTCTGCTCCAAGACTGCATCTACTCCATCATTTTCTTCATCATTTTTATGATCGATCTTCAGCTCCAGGACAACTTCTTCTTCCACGTCGAGGTATGTTTTTTTCTTCATCGATTTTATGCTTCATCTGTATTTTGACTGTTTTGGATGAACTATCAATTTTCTGCTCCTGCTTCATCGATTTTGACTGCTTCTACTCCATCGTTCCCCACCATCTCTCTCAACTTTTTCCGATTTTGACTGTTTCTACTCAGTTTTTATAAAAAAATCCATTTCTCCATCTATGATGTTAATGTATAGGAAGATGCTAGTTTAAATTTATGAAAATTAACTTCTTTAATTTCTTTTTTAGGCTTTCATTCTTTATGACTATTTTATGTTTCATTCTTTAATTAGGTTCCCCAATAAAAAAGACCTGGGATAAAATAGTCATTTATCTATACTATCTTATAAAGCATTTAGCTAAAATTCTTAAAAACTTTTAAAACTTTTAAACTCTTAAAAACTCTTAAACCCGTTCATCTCCATCCGATTTCATCCCATATCTGAATTCGTGTAACTAATTGCAGATAAACACAATTAAATACATGATAAACATCTCATTTTAAATATAAAAAATCTAAAATATAATTAAGATAATCATTGAGTTCTAACAGAATACTTAATTATTATCTTTATAAAATGTT
>NC_037528.1:49702815-49704463 GCF_001531365.2 Cynara cardunculus var. scolymus
ATGTATCAATAAACAATAATTCGTGCATAAAAAATTGTTTTTAAGAGTTTTTGTCAAATGTTTTATAATATTGTATAAATAGTATAGATTATGTGTTTTTAAGAAAAGCAATAATGATTTTATTTTTAAATAAAATATAAATTTGAAATAAAAAGTTTATCTTGTATTTGATTATCTTGTATTTTATAAAGATAATAATTAAGTATTCTGTTAAAACTCAATGATTATCCTAATTATATTTTAGATTTTTTATATTTAAAATAAAAAGTTTATCTTGTATTTGATTATGTTTATCTGCAATTAGTTACACAAATTCATATATGGAGTTGTAATAAGTTGTACTTACACACAATCTACTTGTAAACTTGAGTTTTAAGTAATATGCATTAATAAACAGTACTTTATGTAACACCCTCATTTTTTTTAGAATGTCACGTAATCTGAAACATATAAATAAATAAATATTCCAAAAGACGGCTAAAGTAAAACTGTTAAACCGTTTACAGCGGAAGTCTTTGAATCAACCAAAAGTCAACTTAAGTTCTAACCCACCTCAAACCGGGTTGAGTTACAAAAGATCGACACAATGCTGATAGACAAAAGACTATAAGTAAGATGATAATTAGTAACTCTCTAAGCGTGTCCCTTGCCCTTATCCAACCTCGAGCTATCTAACCCTGAGATGCATACCATAGTCAGCTTATAAAGCTCAGTGAGTTCATGGTTTGCATGAGTAAAGATCATTGCACATCATACATTTCAACTTGTAAACTTTGTACCARATAGTATGCATTTTCTGAAAAACATGTAACACTGAAAGAAAAGAGATCTCATGAATTGTCTGGTCGGGTATGGGTCATTTAGTCACAAACACACCATGGGTTGATATTTCAATTTTAATTGATCACCCACTTGTCCGGTGTAACACCCCCGTCCCGCGTGGTCAAAGACGGGAGATGCCACAATTGGAATAAAACCAACATGTGCTATATAAAACAGAGCGGCTAATAAAATTTACCAAAAGATAATTACATAACCACAAACGGAGATAACGTGTCTCAAAATATCAGTATGTCTACATTAGTCATCAAAAGTTTAACAAAAAATATGATTTAATGAGTTATCTTCAATATTGTCATCTCCGTAGCTCTCATCCCAAAATCCCTGCTAAGTCATATACCTGCCGAGGACAAGAAAATCTCGGCTGAGCTTAATGCTCAGTGAACGGATAATAATAATATAATAAAACAATGAATATGAGATAACAGGTTCAAAACAATTGATAACGCCAAATGATAATCCAAAAGAAAGTCAAAATGCCCAAAACCATATCAAGGGTCCGAAGACCAAACTGCATCACGAGGATGCGTTGTTCCCAAAGGATGATCAGTCCATTTAGGCACAAGTGAGGAAAGGGGTGTGAGAACAACACAACAATCCTCTCCGTGAATTTAACCACGGCCACAATTCAATATTCGATAACGGTTCATAGGATCGATCCATACGCCCTCTATTCGACCGGTACATAATCAAGTCCACTTTTAAGAACTATAAAAATAAGGACGCCATRATCGTTTTAGTCACCATGGAAACATCTCAATACCGGTGCTCCAGTTATTGAGTCTATAGTAAAATGTTTCACAAATGA
>NC_037528.1:49705773-49719969 GCF_001531365.2 Cynara cardunculus var. scolymus
GTTTTTACCCTTCAAGTTAAAAATTCCCAACTTTACGTCAATATAGGTATAAACACATTTTGACGCAAAACTAATCTAGGGTACAAATTGGTTAAGCATAGGGTACAAATATATTATGCATAATTCTACCAAAATTCTCTTAACCCAATTTGTACGAGTTAACGAAACACGGATATTATATCCGGGTAGTGTTTTATACTGGTCGTGACTTACTGGTCAAATGCCCACCCATGAATCATAAAACTTTAATATAGAATAGCATGATAGAGTTATTTGAAAACTGATTAAACAAATAGCATGCAACTGATCATAAAATAACATACATGTAAAATATATCATGTATGTAAACTGAAACATCGTGCATATGTACACATTATCATATAAATCATATAATGCTCGAAATTAAATTTATACGTATGCATGCATCCAAGTGAAATCTCATGAAGACTCATCTGATAACGAAGGTTGCTTAACTAACGTCGCTGACTGGCAACCTAAAATTTATAATAGCGAATAGCATATAAATGATTAATTTTTCTCAAAGGCTAACATAAAAGTCAACTTACGGTCAACTACGTCGGCCAATGTCATCATTAGTCAACTATGCTTAAAAAACGCTCCTCGCATCAATTAAAATTATAGGAACCGTGAGTTTCGACATCGGGGCTAAGGATGGGACTTTTGAAGACGCCGCTGTGCTAAAATGACCAAGTCTGGAAGAAGATCAGAGTCTCTGTGGACGACCAGAGCCTCTGGTCAAGCCTCTGGTTGTATTGACCAGAGCCCCTCTGGTTGTACACCATACTTATAAAATAACTCATCAAGGACCAGAGCCCCTCTGGTCTCTCTTCCAGAGCTTCTGGTTTCACTACCAGAGCCTCTGGTTGAACCAAACCATACTTATAAAATAATTCAATATTAAGGACCAGAACCCCTCTCGGCTCTCTTCCAGAGCTTCTGTATAACATAACTTGATACAAAGCTCTCTTGTAGAGCTTCTGTATAACACAACTTGATAAAGAGCTCTCATGTAGGGCTTCTGTATAACATAACTTGATACAAAACTCTCATGCAGAGCTTCTGACTAACATAACTTGACACAGAGCTCTTATGCAGAGTCTCTGTATGAACACCAAACTTGATACAGAGCTCTTATGCTGAGCTTATGTATAACATCCTTTAAAATGGTTTTTAAACAGAATACGATACAACGTCTTTACCAAATGAAATCTAAACTTTGAAATCGAACCCTAAAACACGAAGTTTGGAACGTGAGTCTTCTAGAGTTCTATACAGAGCCAAAGACACAACTAAACATTGTAACAACATAAATTTTGGTTGAATATTTACCTCTAAACGACGGAAAAGCAGGGGGTTCTTGCCTGGTCTTGAACTCCGGTTTTTCTCTCTCAAGCTCGATGATTTCATTCTTCTTTTAAAAGAATAGCGACCCTAAACCAGTGCCCACAATTTATACTCAAACGATTTGGCCTATTAGTTGACCAAATCAGCCAAATCGCGAGTTTTAGGCTGTGAAACTGCTTTCTCCACAGCCTGCAAACATGCAGGTCACAGTTTCCTCATATGAACCAGGCACCGCCTGTTCCTCTTCTGCCTCTCCCAACGTTGACAGCAGGCCCCCCTCTAAATAGAGCCTTCAGACATTGGTCAAGAATAAGAAAAATGAATTTAACTTTAATGTATATTCCTTTTTTACCGTCATTTTATTATTCGTTTAAATCCCTAAAATTCTTGAAATCTTTTGGGTTTTACACTTTACGCATAAAAAATAGTTTTTTTGAGTTTTTGTCAAATGCTTTATAATATAGTATAAATTATTTTTTTTTATAATTTGATTTAAGTTTAATAATGAAATAATTTATTTTTGATTTAATAATATAACATTTTATAAAGATAATAATTAAGTATTATGTTAGAACTCAATGATATCCTAATTATATTTTATATTTAAAATGAGATGTTTATCCTGTATTTGATTGTGTTAATTTGCATTTAGTTACACGAATTCATATACGGAGCTTTAATAAGTTGTACATACGCACAATTTACTTGTAATATTGAGTTTTAAGTAATATGCATTAATAAACAGTACTTTAAGCATAAAAAAATGGTTTTTAAGAGTTTTTGTCAAATGATTTATAATATAAAATATAATTTATATATATAAAATTTAATTTAAGTTTAATAATAAAACAATTTATTTTTGGTTTAATATTATAAATTTTATAAAGATAATAATTAAGTATTCTGTTAGAATTTAATGATTATACTAATTATATTTTAGATTTTTTTTTTATTTAAAATGAGATGTCTATCATGTATTTGATTGTGTTTATCTGCAGTTAGTTACACGAATTCAGATATGAGATGAAATCGAAATCGTTTAGGGATGAACGGGTTTAAGAGTTTTTAAAAGTTTTAAGAGTTTTTAAGAGTTTTAGCCAAATGTTTTATAAGATAGTATAGATATTTCATTCAAAAATAAAAACATTATTGCTTTCTTAAAATCATATAAAATCGTACTATATCGATAGAGACAGAGAATAAAAACTAAACATTAAAATGAATATTTATTTCGCTGCATTACACGAATACATTTCTAGTGATATTTAATTTATTCAACGTAACAACCGAATAATAATTTCATTCTTGACCGAACAGCCCCTTAAATCGACATGGGGGCTTTTTTTTTCGCCTTAAGCATACTGGCACTGTTCTCCGTACCAACGGCGATAAGGATAGTGACTCGGGGACGGGATCCTGCCTAGGCATGGCAACGGGGCGGGGATGGGGCGAGTTTTGTAATCCCCGGTCCGGCCCCGGTTTGTAATACCGTCCCCCAGACCCGGCCGGTACGGAGATTATCATCTCGTCCCCGGTCAAATTCTAGCAATCCTCAGTAAACCCCGATCAATCCCCGGTCAAAACCGGGTAAAAAATATGCTTTAGTTTGATTATACCGGGGATCCCGGCCCCGACCCCGGCCCCGTTTTGAGTAACATTCCCCGTTCCCGGCCTTGTCCCCGATTTGAGTCTACCGAAGATCCCCGGCCCCAGGACCCGTTTTAACGGGGAATCTTGTCCCGATTCGGATCGGGTGAACCGGTTCCCGCCGGATCGGGTCAAATCACCATCCGTAATCCCGCCCCTTGCAATCCCTACAAAAAGCATGTCATAAACCACAAACTCTTTCAGGTTTTACAGGTCTCGAGTTCTGTTGCCGCCGAAACATATTGTCATCGTCACCGGAGCTTTTCATCAAAATCTATCTGACAACCGCTGCAACAAAACTCATATTTCTTAGTCTCTTAAAAGTATGAGGGTTAAGGTTATGTCTCGTTCTGCAGATGAATTCACACGCGAGCGGAGTAATGATCTTCAGGTAATTTTCTTTCAATGTCTGTTTGTTTTCTGGAAAAATGGCAAATGCCTACGATTTACAACAAAATCTCGTTTGAATTTGCATACGGGATGCATGTGGGTTGACATCAAAATTCAAGTTTAGGTTTTCATTTTAGTACAAGGGGAGTGTATATATTTCATTGATGTTTATTTCAATTTCTRTTGTATCAGAGGGTTTCTCGAAACTATGACCCAAATCTTCGTACTCAAGAAAAGGCTGTGGAGTATGTTAGAGCCCTTAATGCCTCTAAATTAGATAAGGTCATGCTTTATTCCATAACTACTTGCTTTTGCTCTATAACTAATTGATTTATTGTAGTTTGAAATACATCTTTTTTGTTATTGATTTATGGTTGAGATTAATTTTGTCATCATAGGTATTTGCAAGACCATTTATTGGAGCCATGGATGGGCATATAGACGCCATATCGTGTATGGCGAAAAACCCTAGTCACTTGAAAGGTTTATTTTCTGGTTCTATGGATGGAGGTATGCTTCAGTCACCATTGTCTTGGCATTCAATTTTCTTGTATTAACAAAAAGTTGAAACACTAGTCACCAACACCAACTAAATCTTTTGGTCAGTTTGATAACAGAAATTTTATTTATCATGCCATGATCGCTTGTTGTTTTCTATGTGGAACTAGATTAAGGGGCCGTTTACCCAAACGCTTACCTGATAAGTGCTTACCAATAAAAGTCAATACTTCCACTTACTTTACCGGGTTAGATTCTAGTATCAAAACAGCATCTTAGGCAACAAATTACCCGGAAAGCACTACCTTGGTAAGAGTCGTCAACCTCGCTGGGTAAGACTCAATGCTTGCCATCTCTCTTACCGGTAAGATTTTTGGTTCTTGCCATGCTCATTCGGTAAAGTGAGTGACCCGCTAAGCCTTAGTAAGTGTTTAGTAAATGACCCCTAAGTTTGTTTAGTACCCGCGTAGAAAATAAAATTTTAGACAACCACCTTCTTCTACCTTGAGTATGTACGACCAATTCATTCATATTTCACCTGAAACCTCCTTAACCACATCAGTAGTAAAAGATAGTCTGAATCGACAACTAAATCTATGCAAATAAAGTTGTCAATATGGGCATCCTTTGCTTCCTACCTCTTGGCCCTTTTTGTGGATTTTTCACTAGAAATTTTTGTTAGTGGTGCCAATTAAAGGCACTTTAGAGTCACCCTTAAACATGACAAATAAAGTTGCCGAAATGATTTTCTATTCACCATTATTAAAATCCACTCCTTATGAGGAAAAAAGTTTGAGGATTCACTTCAATTGATGCTCTAAAGGATTTGAAAAACCATGATAGCAACACCTTTAAAAATTTTAATTCTTTTTTCACATTATGCACAAAATATTTAAACATTCCAATATAAGACGTTGTGCTGCAATGTTGTGATGAACGTAAGAGTAGTGACGAACCCAGTGGTCATTTCTGTATGAGAAGCTTATGAGTTAATGGCTGGTTTGAAAGTCACGTGGTGGCATAGATTTTTCTTTGAACTTCATTCAGTAAGTAGGAATATTTTGAAGCAACAAGTTTTATGATTATATGTCTGTAATAACTAAACATGTTCTTAAATGCGCAATTTGTGTTTCTTTGCAGATATTCGTCTATGGGATATTGCTTCAAGGTAATACTTTAGAGTCTATTGACCATTTAGTTATTCTACTTTACTTTTAATTTTATGTTGTGCATTATTTCTCTAACCCCAATAGACAGGATTCTGGAAGTTGGGACATATTGGGGCATATAAAGAAAGTTCTTTTTTTGTTAATTATATTGGAACATGTTATACGTTTTTAGAGAAAAATACTAGTCTCAATAAAACTTAAATTTCATTTTAACTAATTATATAGAACACTTATTCATAATTTGGTACATGAAATACATAAATGGAATCTGATCAATTTGGTGTTTCTTGAGAAGAGGTCGTTGATTTCTTTGGTGTTGATTATGGTTGTAGAAAAACAGTATGTCAATATCCTGGTCACCAAGGTGCTGTACGTGGTTTGACAGTATCTACAGATGGACGCATACTTGTGTCATGTGGAAGTGATTGCACGTAAGGCCAAAATTCTTTGATGTTAGACTTCTTATTGCAGCAATTTATAATCAGACACGTGAAAAATAGTTTTAATCTACGTGTCTTTACTTGATCGAATCAGTGTTAGACTATGGAGGGTTCCTCTTGCAAGTGGAATCGAGTCAAATAACTCATCTGATAGCTCAGATAAGGTCAGGGATAACCTACTTTCATATATTGATTAATGATCTCATGGTTTCTTAATTTTCATTCTCATCGTAACATGCTTTTACAATTTGCTTTCTGTGATCGCAGTTATTGGCATCCTATGTTTGGAAAAATGCTTTCTGGTAAGTTTACTAGTGTAAACTTCTTGCTTCTTTATGTCTTAATTTTACTTCCCAACGAAGCCACATTTGCAAGTTCACATCGGAAAGGAACCTAAAGTTGATTAGGAACCCCGGAACCGCCTAAAGCACGACACGTGGCATATTAATCAAGATTATGGACTTGTTATTCTTTATGAATGCTGTAGCATATTCATCATAAATGGGTGATTCATAATGAATAACACGTCCATATTCATCATGAATGTGCGAGTCATGATGAATAACACTTCCATATTCATCATGTGTTATTCATGATGAATATTCATCCTGAAGAGAGACACGCGGGGTGTTGTAGGCAGTTCCTAGTCAATTTTGGGTTCACGAAACTTTCCTCTTCATCGGAATATGTTATGTTGATTTTTTTTTTCATTAAATGGAATTGGGAGGGGGTGGGGAGTTTGTATGCAATCATGATATATTGACTCCTTGTTGATTGGGGTCCTTGCGTCTTCCACACAAACTGATAAGGGAAGCTTAACTTGGACGTTAGGATTTTATGGTTTTTTTTATCCTATTAAGCATTTTGAACAGATCCTCCAAAATGGAGATTTATCATGCTTTTTTTGCTTGAACAAGTTCTCTAAAAGTTCCTCCAAAATGGAGAAATTAGGAGAGAATCTAAAAATCTTCAAATTTGGAGAACTCTCCAAAATTTATTGTGAAGAGAGAGAAATGTATGTTTTATTGTTTCCACCAATGAACATAAAAATATTATCATGTTATATAAATTTATTTGAATGTTTTTTGGGATATTGAATACATCGAATATTTCAATAAATATAATTAATGTTGAAATCTTCAAAATGGAGAAACTGTTGAAATTGAATGTAATTTTTTTTTTGAAGATTTTACTTTTTTGTGTCAACATTTTGGAGATGCTCTCTAAAATATATTTTATTCATCGAATAGCTCCCTTGTACTTATGAGCTTTAAGTTAACCAAGGCTTGCCATTCTCCAGGGCTGTGGACCATCAGTGGGAAGGTGACCTTTTTGCCACGGCTGGTGCTCAAGTTGATATATGGGACCACAATAGGTAATGATCCAGACTTGGTTCAGACATCTAATACAAGATTTATGGTTTTCTGTGTTTAATTGTCTTACATATATAGGTCGGTGCCAGTTAACAGTTTCGAATGGGGAAATGACACGGTAATTTCTGTTCGTTTTAATCCTGGTGAGCCAAATATCTTGGCGACATCTGGCAGGTATGAAACGTCTTGGTGATTTGCACACGTCTGTTATGAGGTTGATTTTTACTTTCTTTGGATGTAATTGCATAATTTATGTATAATTATCTCATGTGGGGTGTGCTTTATTAGTATACTAATCGGCTTCCAAAATTGTTGTCTGATGAGCGAGATAGGTATATATATATATATATATATATATAATGTTCTGTCATCGTGTAATTGACTGTATACTTTTACCTCTATTTTCAAATTTCAATTCACCAACTACGATTATTTAGTTGTTGCTAGTGTTGTTTTAATGTCTTGTATCCAAGCTTACAAAAATTTACTCATCTGAAAGAGACTTGATAAGTATTCATATATCAAAACTTTTCCCTGGTGACTTCTTCAAGTTATGAAATGAGCAGCAGCCACTTTTGTGTGACACATACACTATTCGGCAAGTCAAGCATGCCTACCTGCTCAATATCTCTCTCAGTAGATTTGCTTGCCACAACAACAGGATGGGCAGTTTCGCTACCCACTGGGGTTTTTCTCCCCGCTCCAACTTCAGATTCTCGAAAATCATCCCCGGTTCTATGATTTAAGGTTAGGAGTTTCATTCTTAGCAAGATCCCCAGCTATTGAATCTGTTGTCGTCGGCGGGGCTACTTCTTCTTCTTTCGAAATGAGAAGAATAACATAGTCAAAGCAGGCCAAGTCGGTAGCCTTTTCTGAAACTATGTTGTGCTGTTAGGCTCATGCATGAGGTTGGCCCATGCGTGTATACAATAAGGAAAATTTATAGTTCAAAAATTCTAAATAGAGATTAGGAAGGTTTATGTTTAGGAAACTCTATAAATAGGTACTAGGAGCTGTTGATGATTATGTTTAATTTGTTTGAGGATTATGTTAATAATTAGATTTGCAGTATCTTGGCTGTTACCATGTACAGTATTCTTGCTTCGTAACTGTTGTACATGCTATTTATCTATTGTGGATCTCACTTTGTTAGGCTTTTCAAATGTCTTTTGCGTTGTCAATGGTTTTTAGATGCCTCCATATCTGCAGATTCTCTGTGTACTATGTATGTTGTGGTACCATTTCCCCACCTTTTTCCCTAAGTTTTTTGTTTATTTTTCTGTGTAGTGATCGGAGCATAACACTTTATGACCTACGAACTTCATCGCCAGCAAGAAAACTTATCATGCGGGTATGTATCCAAAGATGGTACCTTAAATCCTGAATCTCTATTTATTTTTTCCTTATCTTGGTGTTCCTTGATTGACTCGAACATTACTTGGTAGTTGATTGTTCATTTATGTGCTTGTGTCTGTGTGCATATATATATATATATATATATATATATATATATATATATATATATAATTTGGAGAGGTTCACTTGAGAAGTGGTAAGTATTTGAGAAGTAAAGAAGTGATCCTAACCCTTCATCTGGTCAATATTTGTGACTGACTGTGAAGCACCAGATAGTTATTTGCATGGGTATGCAGAAGATAGCGGGGTAGTTTCCTAACTTCTACAAATAAGGCGGCAAACGGGTCCATGTGTGAACCCGTATGATTCACATATGAACTATATGTTCATATGTGAATCAGTTAATTAGTTTATATGTGAATCACACGGGTTCATATGTGAATCAATTAATTAGTTTATACGTGAATACGTTAAAATAGCTCATATATGAATTAGACGGGTTCACATATGAACATATAGTTCATATGTTCATATGTGAATAACTGCCTATTTGTAAAAGTTATGAAACTACCCCCTCTATTTTTTGCATGGCCACAAATTTTGACCAGTCAAATCCGATCTTGACCGTATGAAGGGCTAGGATTGCTTCTTTACTTATCAAAATAACCTATGGCTATATGTATGCATGTATATGTGTGCGTGTGTGTATATATAATATAGGCAAAGGATCGTCTGAGGAGAGTTAAGGTGAGAAGCGTAAGAAGTGATCTGGACCCTTGATCACCTTTAATCTCAAACCCACCACATGAATCGCGCTTGACACGGGGACTAATCTAGTGCATCTCATCCTAATGTGCATCCAAGGGTGGAGATTCCCCTTTACGCTTCTCACTGTAACTCTCCTTCCTACCGGAACCCAACCATATATATATATATATATGTATGTATATATCTCGACAAAAGTGAAATGAAAATCTGTGGGATGATTCAGAAGATACTAGCACTGATCAATAAAAAGAACAACTCTTGTTTATTTCATGGCTCTTCGTGCATTATGTTCATAGTTATCCCAATAATATTGTATATATTTTGCCAAATAACTAAAACGTGAATTGCTCTACATAACTTTTTTTTTCCCAAAAGCAAACCAAACTGACCTATATCTGACTCGAAAGTGAGGTCTTTGTTTTTTTTTTTTTTTTTTTTGGGGGGGGGGGGTAAAGGTGTAAGCATACCGGACCTCTGACCTCTACTTCAAAAGAGTAGAGCGGCTGTTTCTGTTGAGACCCTTGGCTTGTGCAAGAGTGAGCAAACGGTTAGAAAAGATAAATACTAGAATTAGGTGCGCGAAATACGAGAAAAGTAAGTGAGAAAGTAACAATAAGGTACAAAGAGATCGTAGGAAAAGACAAGGAAATAAAAACTCACACCAAGCAAATAAGGCCAAAAACACATTCTAGCCTATACTGCCATTCTTGTACCCCCAACTTATGCATCATCTCTTATGCCTCCCTAGCCTAAGCAAGTTACTCTGTCTCCGAGTACACCTATCAGAGGGCATGTCTTTGGAAATGTCTATGGCCCTTTAGAATGCCTTAGCTTTCTTGACAAAATTTCTTCTTTGCAACCAGCGCTTCTCTGGTTCAATGCCATTACTTGGTTATTATAGACCAAGTCTTTTTTTTTTTCAACCAGAGCCTCTGGTTCTATAGACCAGAGCCTCTGGCCTCCATCCTACTTACATTACTCTTTTCTTTCAACCAGCGCCTCTGGTTCTAAAGACCAGAGCCTCTGGCTTTATTTTCTTTGACCCATTACCTTCCTCATTTCATCTTGAATTCAATTTCTTCATCCTTCATGACTAGCGCCTCTGGTTCTAAAGACCAGAGCCTCTGGATTCCATGTCTTTGCGACCAGAGCTCCTCTGGTCTCAAAGACTCATTTCTTTTCAACTTCATTCTCATCCTTAAGCTTATTTCTTTCATTTTTTCATCACCATTCATAACCAGCGCCTCTGGTCAACCATAATCTAAACTCCTCATGGTTTCAAGGGGGAGTTTTTCCATTTTCTTTCATATTCCCATGCATCCTTTGAGGGGGAGCAACAGTTTACATTAGTAAACTTGCATTTTCCATCCAGAGCCTCTGGTTCTACTATCCAGCGCCTCTGGTCCCATAAAATGCTATATATCATTATACTACCAGACCTCCTCTGGCTTTATAAAATGACTTGACATACTTTCATGGAGCCTTTGATTTGACAATTAAAGCCTCCACAACATGTCAATCCAACATCCCTAGTCTTCATCGACTTTCCAACCAGAAACTCCTCTGGTTCCACACCCATATGTCATGTATGACCAGAGCCCCTCTGGTTCCATGAAAATACATTTTTTTCCCTCAAACTCATCTTAATTGAAAACAATTTTCAAGATGGTACAAAATTGCAGCTTTTGTGACTAAAAACTATTCCATCAGTTTTTAGAAGACCAAAACTACGTAATTCGTATTACTCTTCCAATTAGATGAGATTTTAAATTCCATTTTTTTAAACATCTTTACCAAGTTACTATTTGGAATGCCTTTTCATTTCAAATATCTCATGACGTCACTAAAACCACGCGCCTGACACCAAACAGGCTGCCCCCTTTTGCCGTTTCATTATTTTTCACTCCCAAATCCCATCTTGACACGTGTCCACCTTCATTTATGGCACGTACTATCACGACGGCTCACGTTCCTCCAATCCCATCACCCAACACCAATCCCGCCACTTTTCTCATGATTATTTCCTTATAATAATCAAGAAAACGTTTCACCTCTACCCCCCCACCCCCCAACCCACCTCATCCACCCACCTATAAATACCCATCTTCTCCACCATTATCTTCTTTACGCTTCCAAAATCTGCAACCAGCTTTTGACGAACACAACCTGCAACTTGCATAGAAATGGCATCCTCCGCTTCACACGACTCTAACAACAACGATAGCCGCATCCAATCTACGGGAGCCGACAGTCGAGTTATCGTCTTCCTCCCCATGAAACCAAATAACCATATGATCGAACTCCGCTGCAATCTCTATGACGACAGGTTTGGCATTATGATTGAGTTCTTTAAGAACTGCATTCTACTACCTGCTCTCACACTAGTCAACCCCAAAGTCCCGTTACGATACGTTCAACAATACTGGCAAACCTGTGTGTTTGACCCTGCCAGTCACGGAATAATGGGAGACGTAGACGCACCAAACGATATGATTTGCTCAGTAAAAATTTCACGGGCAAAAATATCCAAGGTGTTGTGCATTCCTACACGACGAGAGCTTGAGATCGAACAGTATGCAGAACCACCTTCCTCCGAGGACATTCTCCGGTTCGTGAGGATGCTAGGCTACAACAGGGAAATCAGGAACATCTCGGATTTCAAAAGACAATTCCTCCCACCAATGTGGAATTTGTTCTTTTCAATCCTCAACCGGTCTCTCACCTGCAAGTTGGGCTCCCTCGATCAAGGAAATCTGAACATTATGACCATCATGTATGGTCTCTTCTTCAACCTCAACCTCGATTACGCCCTCCTCATCTACACCGAGATCCACGCGGCCGTGCTCAAAAAGTGTAAACTTCAAGCCGCAGGAAAACCCTTGTCCGCTGTCCTCTTCCCTCGCTTCCTTGCTCTCATTATTGGGGATGCAATGAGGCTACATAACCTACCCGCCAAAGAGCCATATACCCCGGTCTACAAGATGCACGAACATCGCCTAACCCTTTCGAAGGAAGGATACAGCATCGACAGACCACTGTCAAGGGCTATGCTTACTGTCATTCCGGAGCACACAGAGCCGTCCTTTCCACCTCACGAGGGAGCACCTGCATCATCTTCATCGGATGATGAAGATGAAGATGATGATGATGATGATGCTAGTGCTTCCCCCGGTCGACATATTTCCCTCCCCACTTCCCAAAGGGTACCCACATCTGCTATCCCTGGCGATCAAAGCCAAAGGGATATTGAAACAGGACTCCCCGGTCCCACCCTCACCCCTGCTAGCGATCCAGAGGCCATCCTTCGGGCCTCTGGAGATGAACACGCCGAGGAACCCCATCTCCCGTCACCTCCCTTTCAAAAGAGAGGTGATGAAGAAACAAGCGTCCCTTCGCCTCAGGACTCGACACTACCCATCACACACACAGAGGCATTTGTTGCCTCTGCTGTTGAACCCCTCGATCGTTCAGAGCGATCTTCATTTCGTGCACCCCTTCTCTCGATATTTGATCTATTGAAGGGGACACATCTGATTCACTTACTCAGCCTCTGAAGCTGAGGAAGTGGAAGAAGATGTTTCAACATCACGAGATAGTTCTTCTCTCGAAGGCTATCAAGGACATGATGGAAGTCCTTCGCGGCCTACCTTTACACAAGGCCAAGAAGGCGCCTCAGGAACAGAGGCACAACCTGCAACATCCGTTGTTGCAGGGGTTACCCCACTTGCATAAATTGTCACTAAGGCTGAGTTCCAGGCCTTTGTTGATAAAGTGATGCGGTCCTTGGAAGACCTTGAACTTCTCATCCAAGGGCTTGTGGACAGCCACCCTTCCCCCGACACCACAAACATTCCACAAGTTCTTGCGGTAATCCAACGCCAATTTACCCAACTTGAAACCCAAACCCAAACCAATTCCTCCCGCCTCCAAATGCTTCAAAAGATTGTCACCCAACACCAAAACACCAACTCCTCCCTCGCCACCCAACGACACCAATCCCTCATCGAATCCATCATCACCCTCACGGCTCAGCAAACTGAGACCGATGAAAACCTTACCTATATCATTTCCCAACTACAGACCCTCATCCGCAACCTTCATCAACTACCAGCTTCCATCACCTCCCAAATTCCCCAACCTCACCAACCCTCCACTTCATCAGTCGATGGAACCCTTGCCACTCTCACCCAACAAATCACCTCTATCCAAGACACCCTCACCCAACTCCCCGCTGCCATCCTCGCCCAATACCTCAACCCACTCCACCACCTCCTCCCTCTGCAGGACCTTCTTTCGAAGAAGCCTTTTCTACCTTCACTGCAGAGGTGAGAAACTTAATCACCAACCTTCCCATTCCACCACCCTCTTCCACCTCAACCATGCCACCACACCCTCCAGCCTCCACCTCCTCAACAGAGTTCGCCACCAGGGCGGACATGCAAGCTCTGTCAAGAGCACTGGTCTCCTCCTTCAACGAGATCAGTGCAAAGTTCGTTCATCDGGCCATCCATCCAACAAGGGCTCTTACTCAAACGTTGGCCGATGAACAACGACGCACCACATCCCTCCTCCAGACTATGGAGGCTAGCCGACGACAGGCTRCCCTGAAGGCGTATMTTAYGTCCYTCAGGAAAGAAAGRAAGAAGAAGAGGTCCCATGCCTCATGCTCGAGCAGCCGACCGCAGAAACGAAGAAGACACGATGACCAAGACCCCGATGATCAAGGCCTTGGCCCTCGTGAGGGGGAGACAACGGCGGCTGCACATGCMACACAATCCGCTGCACCACAACCATCATCCACTCAACCACAACCCCCAACCGATCCCATCGAGTTGAGCTCTTCAACCGATGAAGAACCCACTACCCCTCCAACACAAAAAAACCTACCCTTAACCCATTCACCACCAACACAAACAAACCTACCCTTAACCCTTTCACCATCAACACAAACAAACCTACCCTTAACCCCTTCACCAACACCTCGCACAACTCAACCATTCCTCATCTCCACATTACTAGAACCCACAAACCAATCTACTTCACCCACATTACCAGAACCCACAAACCAACCTACTTCACCCACATTAACAGAACCCTCAAACCAACCAACTTCACCCACACAATCAGAGCCCACAACAACCCAACAACCAGAACCTATAACTACCCTTTCTTCATCACCCCAACAACCAA